>NC_057814.1:296923715-297154785 GCF_018294505.1 Triticum aestivum | reverse complement strand
TTTCATCCGTTTTGTGGTACGCCACACCCCTCCCGATCAACAGGACCCCCATTTCGACCGTAGGAGGTCTGTTTCCTCCATTTGGCGGTACGCCACACCCCTCCCGATCAACAGGAGCCCCATTTCGACCGTAGGAGGTCCGTTTCCTCCATTTTGCGGTACGCCACACTCCTCCAGATCAACAGGACCCCCATTTCGACCGTAGGAGGTCCGTTTCCTCCGTTTTGTGGTACGCCACACCCCTCCCCATGAACACGACGCATTCCGTTGCCTCCCCATGAACACGATGCATTCCGTTGCCTCCCCATGAACACAACGACGACGCTGTTTCTCCGTTCCGACCCAGCCATGTACACGAGCCCTGGCCGTACGTATGCGCGAGTAGGCGTTCGAGACCCCGCCCGTATGTACACATATGTGGCCGTATTTTCTTTCTTGCACCCTGGCCGCTGTACGTACGTGTACGTGCTACGTGCGAGCCTCTACTACGACACGTACGCGCCTCTACTACGACACGTGCGCGCCTCTACATCCACCAGTATATATGTACGTACACGTTCGCGACCAGAACGACAACGCTACGTACGCTTTGACCAGGTGGGTCCCGACTGTCTGGCACTTCCTTGCCTGCGAAGATGTAGCTGGTGGGTCCCAGCAGTCAGGGGGGCGAATCATTTTTTTGCTCGGACGCACTTCCTTGCATGCGAAGATGTAGCTGGTGGGTCCCAGAAGTCAGGGGCAAACGTTTTTTTGCGAAATACGGTGGCCCGTCTAGTGGGTCCCCGCTGTCAGGTGGAGGAATAATTATTTTGCACGTAATAAGGAGGCACTTCCTTGCTGCGGCCGTGGACCCAGCTGTCAGCCTCTCCACGTACAGTCCACGTCCGATGGAAGCCGTTCCTTGACCACATTGACCACGCCGCGCCGAGAGCACCAGGGCGGTGGACGACGACGAGGCCTAGGAAGGGGACGACGCGGAGCCGGGGAAGACGCGGCAGTGGATGCTCACGCGTAGAGGAGTACGAGGGTTCACTGGTTCGCTGCGGTGTGAGGCTGCCGTCGCCGCAGAATAACAGGGGGTGTGGGTGAGTAGAGGGATGGCCTGGCCAGCGGTGGGAGTAGTAGGGGCGGTGAGGCCTCCGCCGCATCGCAGCCGGCCACGGGAGGCAGGAGCACGAGGCACGACCGGCGCTGGTTTGGGCGGCTGGAGCAAGAAGACCAGAGGTTGAAGAAGCACTACGGCCGTTGGATGGACATCGTACGGTCACTGGAGCTAGAATCGTGCATATTGACTAAGTTGACAAAGCCCTCCGTCCCCGTCAACTTAGTAGGCCCACAAGTCAGCCTACCACTATACTGGGTCCCAGCTAGCAGGGGGAGTATTCATTTTTTTGTGCATAATAAGGAGGCACTTCCTTGCGTGCGAAGATATAGCTGGTGGGTCCGAGCTGTCAGCGGTGGTAACATTTTTTTCGCGAAATACAGAGGCCCTTTCGGTGGGTCCCTGATGTCAGGTGGAGGAATAATTATTTTGCGCGTAATAAGGAGGCATTTCCTTGCGTGCGGTCGTGGACCCAGCTGTCGGCCTCTCCACGTACAATCCACTTCAGATGCATGTCGGTCGTTGACCATGTTGACCAGGCCGCGTCGAGAGCACCAGGGCGGTGGACGACGGTGAGGCCTAGGAAGGGAATGACACGGAGGCAGGGAAGACTAGGCAGTTGTTTCCCACGCGGAGGGGAGTACGACTGTATGAGGGTTTACTGGTTCGTCTGCCGTCGCCAGAGAATAACAGCAGGTGTGGGTGAGTAGAGGGATGGCTAGGCTAGCGATGGGAGTACGGTGGGGCGGTGAGGCCTGCGCGGCAGCACAGCCGGCCGTGGGGAGGAGGGAGCAGGCAGTCCCACCGGCGCTTGTTTGAGCGGCTGGAGCAGGAAGTGCAGAGATTGAAGAAGCACGACGGCCGTTCGATGGACATCCAACAGTCACTGCTTGTGCGTCAACCTTTTTTTAGGAAAGCCTCAAATCTGTGGAAAACAACATACAGCCCATCTGCCATTATTTCTAATAATTTACAGCCCATTTGCTAATTATTAAGGTTTTTTGGAGCCCATATTCTTTTTGTTAGCATTACAGCCCATATTGTGGCCACGGTTAAAAAATTATACGAAATTTTGCATATTTCGGTGCGGTCCGAACTGTTTTTAATCCCAAAATTTCGACTCACATTCAAACTGATTTTAAAAATAAATGTATATCAATATAAAATCCAACAAATTCTCCACGCATAAAAATTAATGTAATTTAAAATCTCGAAATGAAAAAAAGAGATTTGAAACTAATTGCCGGTTTGATGTGTTTTAAAAATGTACAACCCATTTCTCATTACTGATAGGCCATTTTCTCGTCCAGCCGAACGAAGCGCTCCTCGTCTTGAAAGATTTGCAGCCCAACAGGCCTGACAAAGCAACTTACTTGGCAAATCACAAAAAAACTGGGCTGTGGCCGTGGACCCAGCTGTCAGCCTCTCCAGGTACAGTACTCTTCCGATGGAAGTCGGTCGTTGACCACATTGACCACGCCGCGCCGAGAGCACCAAGGCGGTGGACGACGGCGAGGCCTAGGAAGGGGACGACGCAGAGCCGGGGAAGACGCGGCAGTGGATGCCCACGCGGAGAGGAGTACGAGGGTTCACTGGTTCGGCCGCGGCGTGAGGCTGCCGTCGCCGCAGAATAACAGGGGGTGTGGGTGAGTAGAGGGATACCCTGGGCCAGCGGTGGGAGTAGTAGGGGGCGGTGAGGCCTCCGCGGCATCACAGCCGGCCACGAGAGGCAGGAGCACACGGCACGACCGGCGCTGCTTTGGGCGGCTGGAGCAAGAAGACCAGAGGTTGAAGAAGCACTATGGCCGTTGGATGGACATCGTACGGTCACTGGAGCTAGAATTGTTCATATTGACTAAGTTGACAAAGCCCTCCGTCCTCGTCAACTTAGTAGGCCCACAAGTCAGCCACCCACTATGGTGGGTCCAAGCTAGCAGGGGGTATTCATTTTTTGGTGCGTAATAAGGAGGCACTTCCTTGCGTGCGAAGATATAGCTGGTGGGTCCGACCTGTCAGCGGGGGGAACATTTTTTTCGCGAAATACAGAAGCCCTTCCCACATACAGTGCACGTACAGTGCGTTATAAGGAGGAACTTTCCTTGCGTGCGACCATGGACCTCGTGGGTCCCAGCAGTCAGGCTCTCCATGTACAGTCCTCTTTCGATGACTCTCGTATGTTGACCACGCCGCGCCGAGCGCACCGAGGTGATGGACGACGGCGAGGCCCCAGACTGGAACGACCCGGAGATGGGGAAGACGCGGCAGTGGAGTCGTAGACGGAGAGGAGTGGGAAACTTGACTGGTTCGGGTGCGGGGTGGGCCTACACTCGGCAGAGAATAACAGGAGGTGCGGCGTGGAGGGATGGCCTGGCCGTCGGCGGGGTAGCGTTTCTCCGAGGAGCGCAAAACAACGCCGCTGGACGCCGAAGGCTGGAGCAGGCGGTTTCGGCAGCGCTGGGGGAAGAAGACGAGAGATTGAAGAAGAATGCCGGCCGTTGGATGTAAATCCAACGCCTTCTTAGGCTTCGACCTACTGGCCCACATGTCATCCAGTCCATTTGTTTTTTAGTCCATTTGGTGGGCTGGGTGAAACAATGATGTAGCATCTATGCAGCCCGTTTAAATCCCATTTGCATTTTTCTCGAAATCCGCGAACTTGCTGGGCTGGGTGAAAATATCATGTTGGGCTAGACGGAGAAATGTTATAAAAACATAAACACATGATTGCACGTGAGTAAAATCTTTGCAAGCTTATGTACGCAATCACTAGGAGTTAACTTGCCAATTTATATATAAACAATTATTATTATTATTTTGTAAGAACTTTCAACTTACGACATAAAATATCATTTTAATTTGATGAGTTAATAGTACGTGGGGTATTATTATTTTTAGGCTAGACGTGGGACAGTTGAGTTGGTTCTAGGGGAAAGTACTGGGAGAAAACTCAGTTTACATCAAAAAAGAAAGTGGGAGAAAATTCAGAGACCTGCTGGGTCCACCTGAGGAGGGGAATATGTTGGGAGGAAGGTGATTCAAAGCACGGCAGTCGAGTGAACTAGTTTTTTTTACGGACAAGTGAACTAGTTTACATACATAAGCAAATAGCCACTAAAAAAAGCAATCAGGTTAATGGGTTCTTAAAAGAAATATTTTGGACAAAACAGATAATTACGACACATAGGCTAATGCATGAAACACTCATATGATAAAGGTGCTTATAAACAGATAAAGTACAACATCTAGACCTTCCTAGCACGCTTGATCATGACGCTGCGGCTGTCCGTGTACTCGTCGGTTATGGGAAGCAGACACGCCCTCATGTCCAAGATCTGCCTGTACATGTCGTAGCATGCGTATGCGTCCTTGGCCGCGTAGGTTATGTAGGCTAGATTCAGAGGTAACTCTCACGTGTTCAGGTCATCTTATTTCATGTTGGCGTATCAGGGGTCGATGATGGTCTCAGCGAGGTCAACCACGGAGTCCTTCTCCTGCCCGTTGCTGATGATCTTGTATTGCTTCTGGATGTCGACAAGCTTGTTGCACCAGATGGCCGAATCGTCGCGTTCTTCCTTCTCTCCACCCTAGCAAAGGTGAAGTCGGCGCTGCCGATGAAACGGGCGAATGCTCCAGAACCTGGTGCAGCCATAGGACTGAGGGGAGGCAGAGCTTCACCGAGTCCGTATCGTTGGCGTACATCACATTCAACTTGGTGCAGCCATAGGACTGAACGGCGAACTCAAAGGGGAACTACTTGCTGAAGTCCATATCCAGCAGGCTCACCCCTCGGATCTCCATTGGAGTCTCTTCGAGTGAACGAGTGTGTAGGCGGCGGCAGCAGTTCATTTTTCAGCTCTTGGGGAACTGGATTCAACAGTAAGCTGAGTGTGTACAGGCGACAATAGTTACTACCCCTCCCTTGTCCGCTGCACGCCCGGCAGAAGATGCACCCTCGGCCACACGTCGGTTCACGAGCGGGTCTGTATTGGTACTGTAATAACAGGAGTTAGTGGTCACTTTACTTAAATTTAATTAGCTTTAATAGAAATTTATACTTAAAACAAGCATTGCATTCGCTTGTTCTATCAGTGCCACAGGATCAACATGCACAACAATTAGAATTATTATTCTCAGGACGCACACGATCAGCACATTTGTCGCACTTTCACAAAGATAATACTACTAAGTTTGAACTGCTTGTTATTGTTGTTGTCCTCTGCATCATCATGCCATGTTTCCCAGCTTGCAAGATTCAGAACCAACAAATAAGATCCAAATAATAAGTACAACAAAGATGCCTACACATCTCATTGATTCCCAGCTTGCAAGAGTCAGAACCAACAAATAAGATCCAAATAATAAGTACAACAAAGATGCCTACACATCTCCTTGATTCCCAGCTTGCAAGATTCAGAACCAACAAATAAGATTCAAATAATAAGTACAACAAAGATGCCTACACATCTCACTAATTCCCAGCTTGCAAGATTCAGAAGCAACCCATTAGAGCCTTTTGATAAAGTGAATATCGGGATTAAATCCATCTTGGCTAGCCATGTCATACAATCGAAGAACTTGGCGAATGCTCTTGACCGTCACAACATCTGTAGTTGAGTACCTGTTTGCACAGCACAGATAATAAAGAGCATGATTACTATAATACTGGCACTATTGGAAGTCAACCTGTAGCTCCACTCGATGATTCAATTCATGCCACTTTTTCTGCAGTTCACTTGAAATGAAGTAAAAATTGTATCATTCAGCTAGCAAGAAGTACTTGCTCTTGTGAGCTGGCAGGTTCTTCTTTAGTAGTTGCACAAAAATTGAGCAACAGTAAGGTTGGCTGTCCGGCTCATGTAAGGTGCAACTATAATTTTCTTATCCTTTTGTGCAGTTCCACTAAAATAAAGTGCCATTGTGGTGACAGTGATGGCTCCATCTTGCAAAGGCTAATAAAATGTTGCACGAGATTACCAGCAGAACTTGACGGAGATTTTGGAAACTCCAATCACCATTTTGTGCAGTTCCACCAAAATTGAGAGATGTTGCCCACGTGACATTTTAGTTGAACTGCACAAGACACTCATTCCAAAAAAAGTGTTTTGTGCAGTTCACCAAAAGGTCACAATAGCAACAAAGTGAAATGGATATCCCTATCTGCACAAAAAGATAGAAAGTAAACAGTTGCTGGTCAATAAGAATATACGAAACATATACAAAATGAAAAGAAGCATCTTAATTATGTTCATGGCAATCACGCAAGGACAGTAGAAATTTTAAAATGTCAGCAATGCTTCATGTTACCAGAAGCATTACGATCAACAATGAGATTCCTCAAATATGGGATTACTTTAATGGTGGCATTGCTTGTTTACCAGACACAGTAAATCAACAGCAGCTAAAGAGTTGGTTTAAGGGCATGGGACTGTGGGGGCACCAGGACATCAGCAGCGTAAAGGAGCAACTTACTTATCATACTGGGGAAAACAGCAGGAGTGCCATTTGTAACACAGTTTAGTTGCATCTTATTACTGGAGGCATTAGATTAACAATAACACTGGTTAGACATGTCCCTAAGGTAACAGTGTGATCGCTTCATTTTACATGCGCCCTTACATTAACAACAGCAAAAGGTTGGTATAAGGACATGTGACAGTGGACGCATCAGCACAATGTACCTACAAGGAGGCATAAAGTGGTGATGCCGAGTTTGTTCATGCTATGTGAGGGCAGCAAACCTAATCCTGGAGACCTTGTACTATGTGAGGGCAGCAAATCTAATCCTGGAGACCTTTTACTATGTGAGGGCAGCAAATCTAATCCTGGAGACCTTTTACTATGTGAGGGCAGCAAATCTAATCCTGGAGACCTTTTACTATGTGAGGGCAGCAAATCTAATCCTGAGACCTTTTACTATGTGAGGGCAGCAAATCTAATCCTGAGACCTTTTACTATGTGAGGGTAGCAAATCTAATCCTGGAGACCTTTTACTATGTGATGGCAGCAAATCTAATCCTGGACATACTCTGTTGACTTGTCCACCAGCCGCCACTTTCTATCATTTTTTCAACCAATAATAGATCTGTTCCTTATCCAGTTTGTACTGTGTTTTCCCATTATTTCCCTTTTCAACCAAGAGACCGGTTGGGTATCCGGTCTCTACTACTTTCACCATATTATTTCCTCTTTGAATCAAGTCCTAGATTCATGCTACAACTTTCCCCCTTTCTTCGTTGTTTGAACAAAGCCCTAGATTCGAATCCATGAAGTAGCTTTACCTCTAATAATACTAAAAATTTAGGTGGCTTTGGAAGAGCTGATGGGAGTAGAAAAAGATGCACATGCAGACACGTGGGGAGCTGGGGCAATAGAGCAAGGCCGCTTTCGAAGAACTTATACCCGAGGGTCGCCGGGATGTCGGCGGCGGCTGGTCAGATCCGCGGACAATACGGCAGGGAGGAAGAAGGGTCGGAGGACCTCCCGAGCCGGCACTGTGTCGGAGAGAACGGCACAGGCAGAGGATCGGGCCCCTCCGGCAGCTGTGGGTTTCCTCCCTCGGCGGCGATGACCGCGTGAACGATGCACCTTTTAGTCCTCTACACACACCGGCCGAAGGGATCCGGCCGGATCTGTGATCAGCGGTGAGTAGAGAGAAAATGTCGCTACCGTTGTCTTGTTTATATCTGGAGAGGATGAGAGAATGAAGAGAGCAACCCTAGTAAAGCAAGCGCTCGGGCCCCTGCGTCCATATATAGTGGAGTGATTATCTTTTTTCTCTCCACAACAAGCGTTTCAATTTGTGTACGTGGCATTAAAGAAAAGAAAGTCTCTATTTAAGGTGACTACTATACGAATCCTACTTACTACTAGTAGTACTACAATATTGTTCACTTGTGCTCCCCGCCCCTCCATTCATTGAACAACCCCACGGGTGAATAAACATACAGTAAGTACTGTATTTATATAGAACGAACAAGCTCGAACTATTTTCGCGTAGTTAAAATTTGAGGGCGGGGCTTTTCCTGGGCAGTACGCGCGACAGTTTTCGGGTAGGCGGTTTGACAGAGGCGAGGAGGGTGAGCGAGTGGGGCTGTGCGATTTGACGGTGCGTTACTGCTGGAAAGACTTGTGATATGACCACTCAGTATAGTCATGAATTACTGGCGCTCCGACCGGGGTGATGCCCCCTTCCGTTCCGCGCTCTAAACTGGTGCATGACACGTCGACCCGGATGCTGGCTCTTCCACATGTCGGAGTAGTAAGAAGGAGCAAAGAATGATGCGGTATATACTAGTACTATACTACAGTACTACTCAGGTCGGAGGAGTGCGAACCACGACAGCCGAGTGAACCAGCAGTGCGAACCACGGTAGCCCAGTGAACCAACAGTAGAAAACAATGTGGTGATATGGCCATAAAAAACAATGTGCTACGGTCCACACTGTAGCATGTACAGTAACACTCCTCTTTGTTTGGGTCCCTGAGTTAGAGCTAGTTTGGGTTGAAATAGCCTCAAATTATCGAAACAAGAGGGGTTAGTTTGAGCTAGTTTGCTCTAACCCAGCTAAAAAACTAGCCCGGTGGAGAGGTTCTAATTGGGTTAGTTATCCTCAGGCCCACTAAAAGAGAACTAATAAAATCTCCCCTGCCCGCACCAGATCGCTCCCCCCTCTCGCACGACTCCTCTCTGTTCCCCATAGGGCCGCTCGCCCTCTCTCTCCTCCGGGCGCCCTCTCCTTTCGGCCTCCGCCGCCCTACTCCGGCCGCCCTTTCCCTCCGGCCTTCGAAGGTCGCCCCGCTCCCCCTTCACCAGTCGTTTTTCTCCCACTATCGTGCGCGGCGGCGGCGCATCTACCAGGGAGGTCGCGAGAGGGGTGAGTTTGTTCGTTCCTTCTCTGTCTCACGGCCATATCATTGATCTTGCTTGCTCTAGCGCTAATTCTGATTTGGAAAAGTAGATCCTGATCAAACTTGGTATATATTTGTGGTGCACGCATGGAATTGTTTGATGCTGCTTGAGGAGGTAATAAATCTTTCTAGAGGCCCAAAGATTCAGGTCACCTTTCTAGGTATTTCAATTTCAGGCTTGCATTATTTCTAGAGGCCCAAAGATTCAGTTCACCTTTCTAGGTATTTCAATTTCAGGCTTGCATTATTTCTAGAGGCCCAAAGATTCAGTTCACCTTTCTAGGTATTTCAGTTTCAGGCTTGCATTATTTCTAGAGGCCCAAAGATTCAGTTCACCTTTCTAGGTATTTCACTTTCAGGCTTGCATTATTTCTAGAGGCCCAAAGATCCAGTTCACCTTTCTAGGTATTTCAGTTCTAGGCTTGCATTATTTCTAGAGGCCCAAAGATTCAGTTCACCTTTCTATGTATTTTAGTTACAGGCTTGCATTATTTCTAGAGGCCCAAAGATTAAGTTCCCAGTCGGCGGCAAGCGGCCCTGCTACCCATGCCGGTGTCGACCTCAACTCGCAAGGGCCAGCATCGGAGGGGTTCCCGGGGCTTGGGCTCTACAGAGCCTTCCTCCAGAGCGACGATGGCGAGCTCCTCCCTCGGTGCGTGAGGGGCTCCGGGCTCCCTCCCTATCGTGAATGACTTCCGTGATGAGTTAGCTCATTCTTTGTTTCATGAAGTGTTTTTTATTTTGTGAAGCTTGATTGACGACTTGTATGTTTAAGTGGGATATCTCATTTGTATGGACAAAGTAAAAATTATCATGTTTTGCATGCTTGATTTGTATAGATGGTTCATTTATGTCAATTGTGAGCGGGAGGAGACCACAGAAGAGCCGGCCACACCAAGAGGGTGCTTGGATCCAAGGGACTTATTTTAGTCTGACTAAAAATAGTCTCTTTAAGAGGCTAAAGTTCCAAGCACCCCTGACTAAAGAGGGGCTAAAACTAGTGTTGAGACTAAAAATTTTTAGTCAGGGGTACCCCTACTAAAATGTGGATTAGTCCTCTCTCTCCTAATTTAACTCCTCTCCTTTAACACAGGCGAGTTCTGGATTGGAGGGTTTGGAGGATAATAAATGCTCATTAACTTGATTTTAGTCTCTTTAGTATTTGGATCCAAGCATGGGTGAGGCTAGCAAGTTTTAGTCCCACTACTTTTAGTCATGGAACTAAAACGTATCCAAGCACCCTCCAAATCCGGCAGGAAATAGGGTCCAAAGTAGTCAAATGATTGAGATAGAGCATTTATTGTCAATCTAACCCTGCCATCCATACACCTCTTTGGTTTAGAGTTAGTTCAGGGTTAGAATCTAACTCTAACCTCTAACTGAGTTAGAGTTCTCCTCATCTCGGTTCATCGCCATCATACTTTCCCTATTCCTGTGTTTTCAGTATCCTGCGAATCAAAGAGCCCTTTTTTTTGCGGGAAAAATCAAAGAGGCCCTTAGACTGGTTTCGGTCCGGTCATTTTTTATAAACGTGTTATGTCCAAAATTTAATGAACGTGCTCCGGTTTCCACGAAAATAATCCGGTTTCATGTAGTAATTCATTCATTTATTTATTCTTCTGCGGGGGGTTTGCATGTAATTCGTGATGTCTGAAATGTAAAGTACCCCGGCATATGCTCCGAGTCGTGCATGCACTACGACCCAGATGCTCTATGTCCCACATGTCGGCGAATGGGAGCACGTGGAAATAGCCTAGGAGTACATAAAGGAGGATAAATGCGTGAAATAATATGTACTGTGAAGCGTAGCCGCGGTTCGAAAAGGAGACCTAAAGTGATGACAGCTATAGGTCGCACGCACCCAACTAGTGGTACTAGACATACGACTAATTTTTCCCTCAAAAAAAAAGAGGCACGAGTGCTCAGTACTCCTATTCTATAAACACGAGTCCCATCTGACAACAGCATCCGTGCTACAGCTAGCTCTCCTCCCTCGTTTCTCTCTTCTAGTAATTCTAAACTCGGCCGACGCCCGGTGGGCGGGGTGGGTTTGCTCAACTGCGGCCCCACCTCACAGTGAAAATGTTACGACTGGAATAAAAATGCCATATACTCCCTCCGTTCATAAATATAAGCCTTTTTACTACTATTCCAAATGGAATACAGCATACAGATGTATGTAGACATAGTTTAGAGTGTAGATTCACTCATTTTGCTCCGTATGTAGTAGTCACTTGCTGGAATCTTTAGAAAGACTTATATTTGGGAACGGAGGGAGTACTATACTAATAAAACATTAAGGCCACGAGGCGATGCAGTGCTGGTTACAGGAGGCAAGAAGAGATGCATCCATCGATGACGTCCACCTCCTCGACTCAGGGAGCCGGCCCACCGAATGGCGCCTAAGTAGCAGCGGCTTTCATGGCCAGGTCGACGTGCTTCTGAACAATGGCGTCCAAAGATTCCAGCCGCTGGAAGAAGGCCAATGTCTTTCTGTCCTCGCTTGCCTTGTAGTGGCCTATGTAGACGATTTCCTCGTAGACGTGGATGTGCAGGTCGACGGTTTCTTGCATGGCGAGGCGCTGCGCGGCGGGCGAGGCGCTGCGCGGCGAGCGCGGCCTCGAGGTGCACATTCTTCGTCGCGACCTCCGGCACTTGCAGGGCCACCAGGGCTTGAAAGAGTTCGTTACCATGGAGGCCGATGAGGGTGGTAGGCAATGAGGAGCCTGGGCGCGCGGGCTGGAGCAGTACGGCAAGGTCGTCCGCGCGCTTCTTGACGGCGGTGAACTTGCGGATGGAGTTGACCATCATGTCGTCCATGCGAGAGGCGAAGCCGGCGTCGGCGAGGGCTACGATGCCTGCGGTCGCCAGCACCATCTGGAAACGCTGCGCGGTGCGGGGCCGCAGGCCGGCGCCTTGGATGATTTGGCACAACCGACTGCCGCTCGCGTCCATCGCCTCCATAGGTGTTTGTGGCTTCTGGTCACTTGGTCTTGGATTGGAGTGAGCAGTGTTACGCAGAGACTTGGGAGTAGATGAATTGGAGTGGTGGGGCGCCTTTATTATATGAGAGTCTAAACTCTGTTGCATTCACATCGTGCTGGCTCTATTCTGCTTCTCCAATTAATTCCCTCTGCATGTAATTGAGGATGCATCATTGACTGTTCAACGTCTCGGGAACCGCTACCCTCTCCCTCCTTGGCATTCAAGCACCTATGGACCCGTCGACGACGAGGTGCCTATGGTGACTTCGTAAATTTCAAGATGATAGTGCCGTGCATGTGTGCGTTCATAGGGGTGAGTGTATGCGCGTGTATATGAGCGCTTGCGTCTGTACTGTGTAAAAAAACGTAAATGCGTGTCAAAAAGAGACTAGTCAGTATACTCAATATTGTGCACCTCGGAGAGGAAAACGATAGAACTAGTACGTATTTATTTACGGTGCAGATTCACTCATTTTACTCTCCGTCTCGGTGTAGTCTAGTCACTTGTTGAAATCTCTAGAAGGGCAAATACTCCTTTCTGGTTTACAGGGCTATACTAGCAAGTAGTTGTACGTACTA
The DNA here is from genome assembly GCF_018294505.1 of Triticum aestivum. Lineage (NCBI taxonomy): Eukaryota > Viridiplantae > Streptophyta > Magnoliopsida > Poales > Poaceae > Triticum > Triticum aestivum. The sequence continues at coordinate 297,142,212 of NC_057814.1, read as the reverse complement.
GTACAATAGTGGGCTCACATAGCAATTTTCTCTCATGCAAGAGCCTGGCTATATGCGTGCTCCAATGTTCGCAACTGCAACATTCGGTTTGTGCTTGGCTCTTCGCCTCTTCGAGAAGACGAACAATGATGTTACTACTACTACTGCTTCTATAGTGTCGAATCCACTGCTGCATGTCCGTCCACCACGAGCGGGACGGATAGCTTGTTGTAGAAGTACTACTAAGCAAAAGCCTGTCCTCGTTTGCGAGCAACCGCGCGCATGGGTGAGGGAGAAGGCGTGTAGTAAAATCAAGCTTCTCCTTGTTGTACGAGTTGACGCGACACATCATAGCACTGGCCCCACATGCTTGCCTCTAAACTTGGCTGAAAGACCCGTAGTGTACAATATATTTGCTGCAACCTCTAATATTTACCGACCACAAATTAAAATATATGTGGCCGTATGGATCGTTCTGATGCAGAGGCCGGGGAGTCCCCCCTTTTCGAAAAAAACAAATTAAAATATATATTCCTGTCTTGACCAGATGAGCGTGCAAACTACAATCACCAGGGTGTCAAGTAGGGCCAGAAGACTATTTTAATTTTTTTAAAAAAACTTCGAGACGGTCACATAGCATGGAGCCGACCCCAATGATTTTAAGCTTATAGGCACGATACACGCTATCCTAGACTACTCTACACATGAAACTGCCACACGAGCGTCCGGGCCGCGCTTGGCTCTTCGCCTCTTCAGGAAGTCGAACAATGATGGAGTACTACTGCACTGGAGGAGTACTACAGTACGCTTCTGGCCATCTGACACCGATTGAACTGCTGCATGTCCACCGCGTGCGGGAGGGAGAGCGTGTAGCGAAAGCTTCTCCTAGTCTTGCCAGCCACCACGCTCATGGGCGAGGGAGGGACGCTCCTGCCTTTGCGTGTATGATAGGTGGGCCTGATAGGTGTGTGGCCAACCTGTCATACAGGCAAAGGCAGGTGCAGTTAAGTCCGTGAGGGAGAGGATAATCAAACTTCTCGTTGATGTACAAGTTGACGCGACACATCAAAGCACTGCACTCGATATATTTCAATAATTTGCGTTTACCGATGCATTAATTACAACGCATGCATGCATGCAGTGACTCTCCTTTTGATACTTGCATGTGTTTATTTAATGCACCTTGAAGTATTATAAAATATGTGACGATAAAGCTTTGTAATACCCCGGCCCAAGTCGAGAGATGGTTGTGCACGAGGAGGGCGAGATCATGCAGACCGAACAGGACCCGACGATGGAGCTCTCTAAGGTCTCGATGGACCTCACCGTGCTCCACTGCCCCTTGTGCCTCCGCCCCTTGACGCCTCCAGTGTATGAGGTTCGAATACACCTCGTCCGTTCGGCTGATTGAGCAAGGTGCAGGTTTCTTGATTGATGTGCTGTTCGATTGACTGCTGCAGTGCAAGGGAGGGCACCTGGCCTGCGCGGACTGCTGCGTCGAGCGCCCCGGGAACCAGCGGCAGTGCCAGAAGTGCGAGCACGGCGGTGGCTTCGACGTGCGAAACATGGCGGTGGACTCCGTGCTTTCATCGGTGAGGGTGGAGTGCCCGCACGAAGGCTGTGGGCTCTACGTCACTTACCACAAGCTCGCCGATCACCAGAGCGTGTGTCCGCTCGTGCCCCGCAAATGCCCCGTGCCCGTCTGCAGCTACGAAGGCCCGCTGCCGGCGCTCTACCACCACATCAGCACCGTGCATCCCATGCCCGTGCAAAGGATCCAGTACGGCAAGGTGCTCCAGCTGCAAGTGCCACTGTCGGAGCCACGGCTCTTGCTGTTCGCGGAGGAGGACCGTCGCACGTTTTTCTTGGTCGGCGGCGTGCTCGACATCGGCGCGCCTATCGCCGTGTCGGTCGTCTGCATCAGAGCGGGGGAGTCCCCACTGCCGCACTACGTGGCCAAGCTGTGGGCGAACGGCCCGCCGGGGGAGCCCAAAGGCACGACCAATGCCGTCAAGGTGGAAATGGAGGTGACAAGCAGCAAGGATCCCGGCGACGTCGACGTGCAGGAGCTGACCTTCTTGACAGTTCCGCCCAAGTTGCTGGCCGGGGCTAAGCTTTTGTCCCTCCACATTCAGATTGACAAGCTCACGTCCTAAATGTTTCTATAGTGCCTTCTGTTTATCTTAGTAATATGCTAATATAGGGATTACCTTGGTCTACTTTAGCTTAAGAAATGGTGGGTTTTGGTGGCGATGCAGCAATTACTTCGACATCAGATCAGTAATTTCCAACAGTAGAACAGATATTTTGTGTCTGTTGGATATAAAGTTCCTTTGGGTAAGAAGTACTACTTGTCATCAAAATGGATAAAAGGATATGTATGTAGACGTATTTTAGTTCTAGATACGTCCCTTTTTATCCATTTTGATGACAAGCACTCCCTTTGTTCCACAATACATGCCTTCCATTTGTCAAAATATAGATGTATCTAGACATGTTTTAGTATATAGGTACATCCATGATAGAGCCAATCGGATGGTTGAGAACACTACAATTCGTAGCTACAGATGTGTGTGTGACTCCTAGATGCAGAGGCCGGGGGTCATCATCCTCCTTTTCGAGAAAAAACAGATGCGTGTGTGAGAGGACGAGTGCGTGCTTGCACCTCTTCTCTTCCTGTATAATGTACTACTAAACTCAGAGTACAAGTTTTTGTGGGTGGCACGATGGTGCGTGCGAGAAGTCTCGAGAGATAGGTTTAATGCGTCTGAAAAAAGACTAGCCTAGAGCTCGCCACGCGGCTATTCCTGTCGAACGCTCCATTAACCGTAAGATATGTATACGACGGTGCCAGTTATTGCACGTACACAGCAGTACTCCCTCCTTTCCGGTTGATAGGGCTTAATTCAAAAATCTCACCAACCAAGATGGTGAGTGGTGGAATATTTTTTGTAGTTTGCAAAAGCACCTAATTAATGCTCTTATTTTTCTCAAAAAATTATGTTTATCAATGCATTAATTGCAATGCATGCATGCATAAAGTACATGCATTGGTCAATTTTCTCTTAATACTTGCATGCAATGATTTAATGCACCTTGGAATCTGAACATGTGTTGGGGAACAACCAAATTGAGCCTTATAAAATGGAAAAACTAAAATTTTGAGATAAGCCCTATAAAACCGGAAAGGAGGGAGTAGAAAAAGAAGTACTCCATCCGGGAATAGTGCCGCACTTCGAAACTAGAACCGTCAATAAATTTTGAGCTTGCGTCTCGTCACATTCCAAATTACTCCACGCTATATTGAATTGCAAACCTGTTCACACCGATCACAACCTAAACGGTTTCCCACTTAGGAGCGTATTAGTACCACGCTATATTGAATTGCAAACCTGTTCACACCGATCACAACCTAAACGGTTTCCCACTTAGGAGCGTATTAGTACTCGGTTATAAATACTAGTATGCCAAGATGACTGCACATTCCTCCTCAACTCCTCATCCACAAAAACAAACAAGTCATTCAACATCCTTCCCTTGCGTCTGCCATGGCCAGCGTGAGTTCTGGGTTGAGAGATTGCCACCAGGGAGAGGCGAGCATGGAAGCGGAAGCACGAGAGATGTCCTGCCTCGCTGCGAGAGCAGCCGACATGTCCTGTCGCGCGGAAGTAGCAGCACAGAGGTCCCGACGCACCGCTGAAGCAGCACGGAGGTCCCACCGCGCCGTCGATGCAGCAAACTGGTCCGGCCGCCCCGCGGAAGCAGCAGAGATGTCCCACCGCGCTGCGGCGGCCTGGGAAAATTTCTCGCGGGCAGGCGACGACTGTTACAGGCGCATGGATGCGATCGTCCATAGCCAGATGGATCAGATCTCCGGCTGGGCGAGGTTGCAGGATGACATGAAAGCCTCGTTTAAATAGGCTACCGGCATCATCCGGCAACTAAGGGAGGGCAATGAGAGGCTCCGGGCCGAGCGCGACCTGCTGAGGGAGAAGATCGTCCGAAGTGCAGACCAGCAGGAGGAGACTAGTGCCTTGTTGAAGAGGACCGACGTCATCGTCAAGAAACTTATGGACGAGAATGACATGCTCCGCAACAAGCGCCAAAGGCTGGTGGAGGAATCCGTGGATGTTCTCAAGCAGCGTCTTGAGGACACGAAAGAGCTCATCGCCGCTCGCCGCGGAGACTAGTTCCCGCGGCCTGCAGCAACGCATCAAGAAAGTAGAGATCAGGGAGCCAGATCCTTGTCTTCCTTCTTCTTTTGCCCTTGTGTATTTCGGGCGTAGCCGCATGTGGCTTTTTAAATTATCTTTCTAATTATGTAAGACAATTAATCGTCCTTATCTTTCTGTGGAAGATCAATGTTGCGAGGCTGGAATGAAGAAAACTCTTGCTGTGGCGACCCTGGCATTGCTGTTCTTCTAGTTGCTGCCGGGCTTCCTTCAGTTTCCTGGTTTCTTTTGATGTAATAATCGGTTTAGGATGTGGATTGTGTCGTCGCTTGTGAAATGTTGGGTTCTAGCGTGGATGTCTGGCCTTTGTTGGCCTCTTGGGATGTTGCGATTTCAATCTGGTAGCTTTTAGTCCTTCGTGTTAGGCAGGAGTTGTGCTGAACTTCTTGTGAATTGTGGTGGTTTTCAGTAATGAAAATCGGAAGGGGCAAGCCCTTCTTTGATAAAAAAATTAATCGTCCTTATATATTCATCAGTCTTGCTATAAGTCACAGTAGATGCTATATAGGTCCGTCGGATCTTACATCAAGATCCGTGCTTTCAGATTTTCTTTTTTCTCTCTTAAATCTCAGTCGAGTGAGACATAGCCACGCCATTAAACAGAGGCTCGGGCGCCATTAATGGAGACCTTGGGAGAGAGGTGGACGACAGATGGAGGTCAAAGGGCTCTCCTCCCGATAAGCATGCGCAGGGGTCTGATCGCACGCCTCTCGTACTCAAATAGCTACCCTGCACGGCGCCTCCTAGCTAATAAAAAATGGGGACGCGTGGCGGCACGTAAATGGTACTAGTAAGTAGAACGCCCACGGTTTCGACAATACTTGTGTTTCCGATTGTAACGTGACAACACTTGTTCCAAAATGACTTTGTTGATTGTTAATGTGTGCGCCTTCGCAAATCGGACTACAAATTTACCACAGCATGTTGGTGCCATGTCATGGCACCAAGCCAAGTTTCATTATTTTCATGCGTGTTTTGGATTTACAGGAATTAAAAAACTAAGTTTCTCAATGTTTCCAACCCAGCCACGACGCCCAGAATTTTGAATTTCATTCCCATTTCTTGCATGGAACCTAGAAATTTACCCGAGGACACACATGTGATTTTTCAACCAACTTTGGTGCACTGGAACATGTGCTTGTATTTCAAATTTGAATTACGCACACAAAGGTGACACGTTCCCTCCCAGAACCACGAGCCTTCTTGAGAGAAGCTCCGATTTGCAAGAAGCTTATACCAAAATTTGTTCCTATTCGGCCAATTTTTTTACCACGGCATGGTACTACCATGACATGACAGCATGCCAAGTTTCATGATTTTAAAACCAAGTTTCTCAATGTTCTCGACCGAGCCACGATGCCCAGATGTTTGAATTTTATTCTCATTTTTTGCATGGGACCTACTCCCTCCTTCCATCTACATAGGGCCTAATGTGTTTTTCAAGATAACCTTTGACTATTGACAAGATTAATAGCACATGAGATGTATACTATGAAAATTATATTATTGGAAGCTCCTTTGACATACAAATTTGAAGGTATGCTTTGTGTAAGTTGCATGTCATATATTATTACTCTAACGTTTGGTCAAAGTTAGCCTCGAAAAACGCATTAGGACCTATATAGATGGAAGGAGGGAGTAGAAATTCACCCGAGGACACAAATGTGATTTTTCAACCAACTTTGGTGCATGGGAGCATGTGCTTGTAGTTCAAATTTGTATTATGCACATTAAATGACCAAAAACTCAATTATTGTGTAAATAAGGCCAAACGAAGCTGGAATAATTCCAAAATTTAACAGGGCACTCATGTAGTTCTATGTTGCCTTTGTAAATAAACTCAAGGGGACAACGTATATCGTTTCACACTCAAAGGTGGCACGTTCCCTCTCAGAACCACGAGCCTTCTTGAGAGAAGCTTCGGTTTGCAAGAAGCTTATACCAAAATCTGTTCCTATTCGGCCAATTTTTTTACCACAACATGGTAGTACCATGACATGACATCCATGCCAAGTTTCATGATTTTCAGACGTGTTTTGGATTTACAAGAATTTTAAAACCAAGTTTCTCAATGTTCTCGGTCGAGCCACGATGCCCGGATGTTTTAATTTTATTCTCATTTCTTGCATGGGACCTAGAAATTCACCCGAGGACACAAATGTGATTTTTCAACCAACTTTGGTGCACGAGAGCATGTGCTTGTAGTTCAAATTTGACTTATGCACATTAAATGACCAGAAACTCAATTAATGTATAAAAAACGACAAACGAACCCGGAATAATTCCAAAATTTAACAGGGCACTAATGTAGTTCTATGTTGCCTTTATTAAGAAACTCAAGGGGGGGGCAGCATATATCGTTTCACACTCAAAGGTGGCACGTTCCCTCTTAGAACCACGAGCTTCCAAATCGGCCCAATTTTTTACCACAACATGTTAGTGCCATGACATGACACCATGCCAAGTTTCATGATTTCCAGGCGAGTTTTGGATTTACATGAATTTAAAATCAAAGTTTCTCGATGTTCTCGGCCGAGTCATGACGCCCAGATGTTTGAATTTCATTCTCATTTCTTCCATGGGACCTAGAAATTCAACCAAGGACACACATGTGATTTTTCAACCCACTTTGGTGCACCGGAGCATGTGCATGCAATTCATATTTAGATTATGCACATTAAAAGTCCAGAAAAGCAATTAATGTATAAAAAGGCCAAATGAACCCGAAATAATTCCAAAATTTAACAGGGCACTCATATAGTTCTATGTTGCCTCTGTAAATAAAATCAGGGGGGAGGCAGCGTATATCGTTTCGCACACAAAGGTGACACGTTCCCTCTCGGAACCACGAGGCTTGTTGAGAGAATCTCCGGTTTTGCAAGAGGCTTATACCAAAACTTGTCCCAATTCAGCCAAAAATTATACGTATGAAAATAGGGTTTAGATTATCCCAAACATCTCGCTACCTAAACCAATAATGTACTATGATTTGAATTCAATATAAAATGGATACAAATATTTGAATTGGAGAGCGTATGGTACATGTAGTTCATAGTGAAATATGATTACTGCTATATGTATGTTTTTTGTTATCAAGATAATATTTAAATTATTGTATAACTTGACAACAATCGTATTCAAATAAGGAAAATTGATTCAAATTTAGTCCATATGGTAGATGACAATATATATGTTCACATGGTGGAGTAAAATGTTCATATATGATGGAAGATCAAAATGTACGACTACATCAATTATAAACCGCAAGGTCACCTAACGATATATTCGAATTCAACATAACGTGGATTCAAAAATTGAAATTCGAGATCATGGCATCTGTAATCATATAAAAAGGGACATTACTCTTTCTTTGGTGGGAATTGATTTGTTTTTTGTTGTTGTTGAGGGAAGTGCGAATCGATTTGGTACTGTGCAGGGTAATCTTGTTCTCCCGATTTTTTCACATTTTGCTTGTAGTTTTTTCAATGGCATATATAGCAATATAGTAAAAGGGGACATGACTCTCTTGTGTCTTGTATGAATTGTTTTTTTACACGTTAAGTTTGTTCTGCCGAACAAGGAATCCGCACCTTGTTATCCCGAAATTTTCAAGCCCGAGTATCTTTTGTCTCACCTGCTTTGAAACTCCCGCTTCTTCAACCCGCGCCGCGCCTTGTTATCCCGAAATTTGGACGCGCGCGAGAACTCCCTCCTCATCCGAAATCGCTCCCGCAGCCCAGACACACGAAATCCCCCTTCTACCCCTCAGCCGGAAATGAAGCTCCACGTCGCGGTGTCAAAACCGGTGGGGGTACGCTGGTAACTTACCCTACATTTCGGACAAGCGCGTCCCTAAGCTTGGCTCCCCTCTCCCCCTTCGCCCCCCATTCGTACACCAAGGCCGCCAAAACCCGCGAAACCCCACGCTCCTCCGTCGGCCTCCCGACCGCCGCCCAGCCGGAGACTCTTCCCCGACTACGTCGTCCACCGCAACAGCTCGCCGTCCCTCATCCACCGCACCGGATGAGGATCCGTTGTCGATCTTGTCGTCCTGCGGGATCAGCCGCCCCGTCCTCCACCTCCAAGGAGCTGCCCTGACGTTCGCCTCGTCTATCGCGCCACCTCAATCCCCACAGCGCCGTCTTGACCTGCCCCACCGGAACCGCAGCACCCTCACCAATTCCTCCGATGAAGCCGAGGCCAACTTGGCGCCACCAAGGAGGTTCTGCACTCACCGCTGCATTTTATCTTTTATTCGATCTCACGGGGCTGCCGGTGCTCGATACCGAGCAGACATGGCGTGTCTCCATCGACGGCACCGTCGCCGGCCACATCATCCATGGCGTCTCTCCCCCATGTTGTTGCTTCCTCGGCGGCGACTTCCACAACGGCACTAGCTGTAGCTGCTCTGGCTCTCGCTCGCGCTGCGGCTCTGTTCTTGCTGTCGGTCACGCTGCTGCACTGCTCCTGCTTTCGTTCGTGCTGCTTCTCTGCTCATGCTCTCGCTTGCGCTGCTGCTGCACGACCTCCGGCAGCTACAGGAGTTGCTGCTTTAGCACTCACTCGCGGTGCTACTACACGACTTGCTCTCTGCTAGTGCGTTCCCTGCTCGAGCGTCTGCTGATTTAGATCACTGCTTCTCTCCTACTAGTGCTCGAACGCCCTAAACATCTATTGCAATGCTCTGTTACTAGTTCAATCAGTTTCGACAGTAAAATTCAGTTTCGACTGTGAAGTTCATTTTCTTCAGTTAAGTTCAGAGTGAACAGTACTTACAACATCTGTCGGAGCGGCCGTGGCGCGGCTGATGCGTTTTACATCTACTCCCTTCGTGCCGAAATATTTGTCTTTCTAACATTTCAAATGGACTACAACATACGGATGCATGTAGACACATTTTAGAGTGTAGATTCACTCACTTTGCTTCGTATGTAGTCACTTGTTGAAATATCTAGAAAGACAAATATTTAGGAACGGAGGGAGTAGCACTTTTTGGTGATGTATTTTACATCATCTATTGAAGATGATATTAGGGTCCCACTTCAGATTAACGTTGTTTGTCTTGTCATGCTTCAGCCTCGTCGGCGTACACCTTAGCGGAGCTGCTCCAACGACAGAACCGTCCATCATAGCGGAGCACTACCCTCGGCGCCGTTTCCAGAGGCCTCGGATCTTCTTCCCCGCCTCCGATAGTCACACCAGCATCATCACCATCCTCCACGTCCAACCCAATGATGCTGAGGTCCACAAGGCTATGCCAAAGAGGTTGTACACTCGTCGCATCACTTTGTTTCTCCATTCCTCTGTTCTTCCAATTCATGTGAGCCAAACACCCAGGTTGACTGAAATCCTATGTTTCCAAATGCTCTGCTTTGCACATGCATTCCTATCCTATTCCTGTGTTTTTCCTGTCCCTGCGTTTATAGAATCCTCCAATTCTAAGGAGCCCTTACAGATTTACTTCATTTTCAGATAGGCGTCAAAGAAAACTCTGTGTGTTATGTCCTGCTCCTGCCGTGCCGTCATCCACCCCACCTGAGGTGCACCATCGACAGAAGCGTTCACTGCAGCAAAGATCCCCCTGCAGACTTCCTTTCGCCGCCTCAGATCATCTTCCTCGTTGCCCGCAGCCACGCCAATTGCATTACCATCATCGACTGAGCAGATGAACCTGAGGACTACACAGTTCCGGAAGAGAGGTCGCAGTCTTTCATGTTTGCTTACGTTATACATCGGTTATTATTACCTGCTACTTTATCATTTAATCTTGAGTTTTGAATTGCCCATGGATCTCAGATTGAGCCAGCAACGAATAGTATCTGTCTACTATCTGGTTCATCTGGGGTCTTCTATGTGGTTCATGTTGGGTGGGCAACAAACAATAGATGATCCATTGTCTATCTTTTTAAACTGAAGCTATAATCTACCTGCTATCATTAGTTTTGGATCCATCCACTCGTTTGCTACCATCAGTCTTGATTTTTGCATGCACCCCTTAGGCCTTACAAAATCTAACTATTTTTTTATTATGCATGTCAGATATTGTACACAATCGTACTGAACATGTAGAGAAAAAGAGAAGACCGTTGCATGCGAATATAATGTCATGCAGACGCCGCTCCATGGTGGGCGAAGTGCCCCCCTCCTGCATTTCCAGATTGTATTCCAGAGGAAGATAACTATTCAGATGGAGATTCAGAAGGAGCCGACCACGCCTGTTGCCCACCTGAGGTGTTTGCTCTAACCTGGCATGCTGATGTTGGTCATATCATGCATATGGCGCCTTGCATTGCTTACATTATACATCTTATATGTCATCAGCTTAGTTTAGATTTGCTTTGTGTGAATGACACCTGTTTGGTTTCTATATCATACTCCCACTATTCCTAAATATTTGTCTTTTAAGAGATTTCAACAAGTGACAACATACAGAACAAAATGAGTGAATCTACACTCTAAAATATGTCTATATACATCCGTATGTGGTAGTCCATTTGAAATCTCTAAAAAGACAAATATTTAGGAATGGAGGGAGTATATGGGAATTATGCAATGCCATCTTCTTTAGCCAGGCATCATATACGTGAATCATGCAATGCCATCCTGTTTAGCCAGTCATCGTATATGTGAATTGTATTGTGCCATATTTTTTCCATAATGTATTCCATTTGTCAACAATGTTTATACATTCATCTACTCTTCCTGTGCATCAGCCATTTGAGTCGGTCATGGGAAAATCTGGAGTGAAAACAAGGTCTTCTGAGTAGTCAGTGCTACCTGTCGATGCAGATTTCTTGCTGGTTACAGATAGCTCCTCAGAGGAGGATTCAGAGAGAGATGACCAGTCTTATTCCCCCCCGAGGTGCATGCTCTAACTTGGCTGGGTTATATTGCTCATATCATGCATATGGTGTCTTGCATTGCCATGCCATCTGCTTAGATTAGACATGCTTTGTGTGAATGCCTCCTGTTTGCTTTCTATATCAGATATGTGAATTATGCAATGCCATGTTTTTCAGCCAGTTATCATATATGTGAATTATGCACCGCCATGGAGCCAGGCATCATATATGTGAATTATCTCATGCCATCTTTTTTTTCATTACGTATTCCATTTGTCGACAATCTGTGTATATTGAACTACTCTTCATGTGTATCAGCCATTTGAGCCGGTTATGAAAAAATCTGGAGTGAAAACAAGGTCTTCAGAGCAGGCAACGGTACCTGTTGAAGCATATATCTCGATGGTTACAGGGAGCTCCTCAGAGGAGGATTCAGAGACAGTTGACCAGTCCTATATCCCACCTGAGGTGTATGCTCTAAGTTGCAATGTTTATATTTCTCATATGATGCATATGGTGTCTTGCATTGCTTAGTTTAGACATCATATGCACAATATTGAATTCTATCTGCTTAGTTTAGAGATCATACATGCGAGTGCTAGCTGCTTAGTATATGAATCAATTATGTCAATTATATCATGCCATCCTGTATACTTAGACAACATGTATGTGAATTATTTCATCCCAACCTATTTTAGAAAGACATCATATAGTTTTGTCATGTCATCCTGTTTAGGTACTCATCATATGTTGAATTATGCCATTATATCCTGTTAAGTTATCCATCATATATCTGAAACTGTGTCATGCTATCCTGTTTAGTTAGGCATCATATATGTGAAATTGTGTCATGCTGTCCTATTTGGTTAGACAACATATATGTGAATTACCACATCTGTCTATCATACAATGTCTGTACGTTCAATTTCTTTTATTGTTTATCAGCCATTTGAATTGGAGGGGGTGATGGCAGTATCTAAGGGAGCAAAAACCCGTTCTTCACAAAAGACAGTGCTACCCGTCGATGCAGATAGAACCATGGTTGTACTGGCCCACAAACTAGCCCCACCACACATAATCGAGACTCTTCCAGATTGCACACTTACACCGTTGGGCAGAGAACCAGCTACAACCCATCTAACCGCAACCCCAGCGGATAGTAACCCACTTATAGTTGACAAAGCACCATGTCCACCACAGAGTACCCCCACATGAGCAGTTTGTAAAGCTACTGCAGTGCCCAAAGCACGAAGACCACCACAGCTAACCCAAACTCCATGTTTAAAGCAGAAGAGCAACTGTTCTCAGGTCAGATTCCGTAGCTATGGTCCATACTCCTTTGCTGTTGCATCACTTTATTTACTCATACCAACTACTTTCGAATTTGAAGGATCCAATTGAAACTCCAATGGCGCAACAGGTATGTTTTAAACCTATTTCTTTAACTGGATTGCTGTTCTAACTTCTTGCTCTATGTTGATTTCAGTTTAAGTTGTATAAACAGTTATGTTCTCATGTGATGCACATTACAAGTGCTGCCAATGCTGTGTAGTTTCTCACACTTATATTCTGTCTATGCTGCTGTGTCCTAAAAGTATATGAGTTGAACTGTGTCTCTATCTTGATTAGGGAACATAAACTAGAATGATATGGACAATACAGTGACCATAGTACATAGATATATGTTTGTTTCATGCTGTTATCCTATCCACCTTACTACTGAACCGGTTTACCAAAATGAGTTTCGTATACTCAAGCTAAACCTGTGATGTGTCTGCTTGTTTCTCTTGTAGTATGCAAACAGAATATTGGAGAAGAGCACCCCACTATGCAATGGTAGAGAAAGTAATGCATATAAGGTTCAAGATAGTGAGACAACCCTGTTGGTCTCCAAGAAAGGTGATAAAAATGATCTTGTAGAGAGTGAGAAAACCCCACAGTCCTGCGTTGATGTAGTGTTCGAGTTAGTGGCCAGTACCGCTGGCACAAGCTCTTCAAACTCGCTGCCTGAATCACTTCGGCTTCTTCAGTCTCAGCTACAAGCTGAAAGGCATCAGTCAGCTGTGCTGCGGCAAGAAGCCGAAGGACTGAGGAAGTCCCTGCAGAATTCAGATGCGTACTTTCTTGTGAAACAGCAAGCGCTGGAGGATTTAAGTGCCAAACAAGAGAAAGTTAATAGGCTTGCTAAGCATCTTGCCAGCATTATGGGTACCCAGGATATTGTTTCTTGAACTCTTCTGAAGTGGTTTCAGTTCTGGACTTGTTTTGCTGCAGCGTTTATATGCTGCTTTGTTCCCTATATTTGCACTCGTGGCGAACTTTGATGCCCAATGGATGTAATATGTGTAATAGCCGTGATAGCCTAGCATAAGTTGCTTGCTTATTTATTCCTTGTTGTCTTGTTTATTTTTTTGCTTGTAGTCAGTGCAGTTCTTTTTCCGCGGTTTGCTAGTGGCTGCAATAACCTATTTTTTAAAACTAGGCCACAATAACCATGGGCTAATATTTACTGTAGTGACACTGGGCCTCCTACGGGCCATAGAAACAGTGTGCCTTCTACGGGCCGTAGAAACAGTAGGCCTTCTACGGGCCGTAGAAACAATGGGCCTTCTACGGGCCGTAGAAACAATGGGCCTTCTACGGGCCGTATCATAAATGGGCCTTATACGGGCCGTATAATCGATTGGCCAAACATGGGCCAATAACAGGCCGCATTATGGCCGTAAACGGGCTAGAGTTGGAATCGTCCGTTCATGGGCCGACCATAACGGGCCATCGTTAATAGGCCGTATTTGATGACGCTATGAAAACGGCCCAACGTATTAACGGACCACAAACGGGCCGACTGTAACCAGGGGCTGAATTTGGCCCACAAGCAGAAAATGACAGTAACGGGCCGTAAGTAAACGAATGCTGGAAATGAGCCCAAGAATAAATGGGCTTTGAGAAGGCCGAAAGATAACATGGGCTAGAAACGGAATAACGGGCCGTTAATGGGTATAAAGTGATACACTGTTCATTATGGGCCAGTTTCACCACGGGCGTTAATGGGTGTAAAGTGATACACTATTCATTATGGGCCAGTTTCACCACGGGCCGTTAATAGGCCAAGAGTTACATAGGGCCTCATATGGGCCGAAAGACGTCATGGGCCATACATAGGCCAAAAGTGAAAACGGGCTGGAATCATATTGGATGGCCCAGATGACGCTACTGGGCCTAATTCGGATAGGGCGTAACGGGCCTTGGGTTAGCGGGCTGTAAATGGGCTATATGCGAACAGGCCGTTAACAGGCTTTCCATGGGCCGGCCCGCCACCTTTTGACGAAGTCAAACGGGCCGGCCTTTTCACAGGAATGGGCCTCTGTTGGGCCGTGCCACGTGTCGACGTATCATAGGCGCCTTCTGTCCAATGAGTGGATGAGATCTGTCCCAACGATGAGCCGACACGTGTTTCCTCCAGCCAATGATGATTTTACACGTGGAAAATCCCCATTGGTCGGGGCTGTTAACGGGTTATCGGATCCAAAACCCGACCCGATAGCTTAACGGCGTTCCGTTACGGTGGATGCCACGTGTCGGTCACCCTTGACGAAAGCACTTCCGTGACGCGCGATTTATCATCATGGAAGTGCACACTTCCATGATGATAATTTTGGTAATGTCATGGAACACTTCTACGACAGCACAGGTATGACTATCTTGATTCTGTCATAAAATCGTCATGGATGTACATGCATGACAAAAAACGCGACCTACTGTGAAAAACACGTATCATCACGGAAGTGTATTTTTTTGTAGTGCTCCTGTGCTAGATGAAATGACACCTGAGGAATCCATCAAGTTCAAGGCTACTGAGGATGTCATTCCTACCGAAAAATCTGCTGAAGAAGTCATTACAGAACGTGAAGAACATCATGCTGGTGCACCTGAGGAAAATGGCTCTGAAGAAAATGCTGAGCCTACTCAACGTCGTCAACCCGCTCATCCTCGCGTCGCAAATGAAGTGCAGATTGAGAGAATCAACGACGACATCAAAGCACCAGGTCCTCTCACGCGCTCAAGGGCTTCTCATTTGTCTAACTTTTGTGGGAATTTTGCTTTTGTCTCTATCACAGAGCCCACCAAAGTAGATGAGGCATTTCTGGAGCCTGAGTGGATTCAAGCGATGCAAGAGGTGTCGGAGTAAATGGCCACGGGTAGCCTAACCGACTCCCCCTGGCTCTTTGAAAAATTATCAGGCCGATCGGGCCTTCAAGCATCCAAAACACAGGGCCGCCTTCCCCTGGTCAGCTATCTCACAGGCCGACTACCGGAAGGCGACCCGACCTCAAAAACCTTCCCGAATATAACCATAAGATGGCCGACTCCCAGAAGCCGGCCATAAGAAGACCGACTCCTCGAAGCCGGCCACAAGTAGACCGACTCCCGGAAGCCGGCCAAGACTGCACCCACATAACGGTGATGAGACGGGGCGTGGCCACAGTACAGCCTGCCACCCCCGAATCCCGGAGCATGCATGGCCACAGTGCGCCGTACGGGTCAGCCATCCCCCGTCCGGCGCGGCACTGTTGCCATGTTGACCGTGACGCCACCCACGACAGGCACCAGTACGGCCCGCGGGCGGCGGGCCCCTTCAGCCAGAGAGACGCTCGAAGGCAGCCAGGCCTCCCCTAGTCGGCCTGGGGCGTAGCCGGCTACCTCCCTCCCTCGAAGTATGTGCATCATTAAGGAGACAAGACGAGGTGAGGCTACAGTGAGAGCCCACCAGGCGGCGGCACTGAAGCCATGCTTACCTCGACAAAGCCCTCGTCATCAAGGGCGAGGCAACAGTAACCAGCCACCGACAAGAACCCCAAGCGGTGGGGTCAGCCTGTCGACCAAGAGACCGGCAGCCGGCGGGGCCCACCAGTCGGCGGAGAAGCCGGCGAACATAGACACTGACGGCTGGGACCCGCGCCCAGCCGGATTACCATTGTATCCCTGGGGGGTAGGCCTATATAAACCCCCCAGGGCACCCATGCAAAGGGTTGATCTCTGAGATAGTTTTAGACACCACGTAGAGCGAAGAGGAGAGCTAGCCTTGCCTTTCTTCCTCCTTTAGCCAAACAGCTCAAGGAGCACTTGTAGCTACTTGTGTTGATCTAGTGATCATGCGGAGACCCCGCAGAGCAGGACTAGGGGTGTTATCTCCACGGAGAACCCCGAACCTGGGTAAGATTCGCCGGCGTGCATGTCTTCGCCTAATCCCGTTTCCAGGCACCGGCGATGTCTTACTCGCTCCCACAATGATAAGCCACCCGTTGGCATATGTCGCACCTACCACCCGACATTTGGCGCCCACCGTGGGGCTAGGTGCACCGTCGTCCGGAGACCTGTTCTGGACGGGAACCCTTTTCCTCCCCCGCGAGCTTAGCCAGCCCGCTACGCCCGATGGCGCTTGCCCCGACGAGCTGCAAGGCGTCGACGACGCCTGCGCGGCGAGCTGCCTCGCCGATCTTCTTGGCAAAGCTCGCATCTCCGACGAGCCTGCGTCCGACGCGGGCACAGACTGCCCCGAGAGCCGCCTCATCAGCCTCCTCGACCAGCTTCACGTCTCCAGCGAGCTTGCTGTGGACTTGGAGTCGGTCGGCTCCACCGACCCGATGCTGGTCGACTCCGACACGGCATCGCTTGACGCCTTCCCCAGCAACGTGGTGATCATCGACGACCCTCTCCCTCGAGACGACAGTGGCAGCAGCGCTGTCACTGAGGTGCTGGTCATCAGCCACGGCGCCGTCTCGGGCGAGAACGCCCAAGACGCCCTACAAGCGGCGCTGCACGACTTGTCCGTCCCCATCCCGGCCGACGCCGACGCCGAGACACTGGAGGCACGCCGCCTCGCCCTCATCGCGGAAGGCTAGAAGATAGCATCCATGAGACGCCTCACTGAGGCTCACCAGCGCGAAGTCGACCGCGCCGCCTTCGGTACGCCGCCTCCTGGCGGGCCGAGCCGGGCCGGCATCATTAAGAAGCGCGGCGCGGCCATCGCTAGCATGTTGGGAGCAGACCGCCCAGTCTATGCCACGCCACTCGAGAACCTGCGTGCCGCTCAGGCGGCCGTAGACGAGCTAAACGGGCTAGGGGGCGATGAGCTCCCCTACATGACTAGACGCATCCAGCAGCTGATCGACGCGGCCGCAGAGCGGCATGAAGCCGGCGCCCGCACTGAAAGTCCTCCCCCACACCGAGAGCATGGCGCGACATCCTGGACGCCGACTGCAAGCGGCGCCCGCGCAAGAAAAGACAAGGAGCCGGCTGCTAGCCGCAGTCGGACTCGGCTCACCATCGAGCGCGACGCAGAAGGCCACCCCCGAGCTGTGGAACGACAAGGCAATCCGCCTCCTCCCCCGCCTCGTGGGGAGAGATATCCCACCCCGCCGCCTGTCATGCATCCAACTCTCGGTGGCCGACTAGGCCACCGCGAAGGAGTCGGTGAGAATGACGCCCGCCACCGGATCGACCGCCTAGCGCGATCCCTGGCGCTAGAAGAAGAAGATGATGTCGGCCCGTCTTGCTTTGGCCCCCGCATCCGCGACGAGCCCTTCCCCAAAGGGTTCTCACTCCCAAGAGACACGCCAAAATACAACGGCTCCGTGAAGCCGGAAGACTGGTTGATCGACTACTCCACCGCAGTCAGCATAGCAAACGACAACAGGCGCGTTGCCGTGAAGTACGTCCCGCTCATGCTTCAGGGCACGGCACACAGCTGGTTGAACAACCTCAAGCCCTACAGCGTCAATAGCTGGCTAGACTTCACGGAAGTCTTCGTCCGCAACTTCACCAGCACATACAAGCGGCCTCCCAAGCCCCGCCAGCTCTCCTTGTGCGTCCAAGGGCCCAGCGAATCAACTCGCGACTACCTCACGCGTTGGGCCGAGCTCCGCAACTCCTGCGAGGGGGTGCACGAGGTTCAAGCCATAGAGTACTTCACCGCCGGGTGCCGAGAGGGCACCCTCCTCAAGCACCGACTCCTCTGCGACGAGCCGACTACCCTCGACGAGCTGTTGATCATAGCAGACAAGTACGCCACGGCCGACTCTTCGATGAAGACCGAGCTTCGAGTGGACGCCTCTGGAAAGGTGCTCGCTCCGGCTCCCAAGACGCCGGCTGGTGACTCCAACCGACGCCCTTACCAGAACGACAACAAGCGCAAGGCCCCTATGCCGCCTTCCACCAGTCAGCAAGTAGCCACCGTCAAAGACGAACAACCCGAAGAACGGCCCGCGCCCAAGAAGAAGGGCGGCAGGCCGGCTTGGCAGCCGGCTTTCTCCTACGAGCAAACCCTTGATGCCCCCTGCAAGTTCCACAGCGGCGCAAAGCCGTCCAACCACACGACCCGGAAGTGCCATTGGCTCACGCGGATCTCCAAGGGCGAGGGGCTGCTGCCGCCGCCACCTCCTGGCCCGCCGCCTCCAGCCCCTCAGCAGCCGGCTGTTCGACCAGCAGTCGGAGCCATTCAAGATGAGTTCCCAGATGAGCACGCCGCCTACGTCGTCTTCACAAGCCAAATCGAAGACAAGCGCAGTTGACGCCGATAGCACCAAGAAGTCAACGCGGTCGCCTCCAGCAACCCCGAGTTTATGCATTGGTGTGAGAAGCCTATCAGCTAGAGCCGGGCCGATCACCCAGAAGTGATGCCGTCTCTCGGCTCGTATGCATTGGTGTTGGACGCCACCCTCGCGGCAGAAAGGCGAGCTGCCCGTTTCTCCCGTGTGCTGATCGATTGACGGTGGAAGCAGCATCAACATACTGTACCGCGACACCATGGAGAAGTTGAACCTCAAGACGAAACAACTCATGCCAAGCCGGACTGTGTTCCATGGCATCATACCCGGCCTGTCCTGTTCCCCAATCGGCAAGATCAAGATGGATGTTCTCTTCGGAGACAAGGATCACTTCCGCCGAGAAGCGATCTGGTTTGAAGTAGTGGATCTAGAGAGCCCTTACCACGCATTGCTTGGTCGACTTGCCCTGGCCAAGTCCATGGCTGTGCCCCACTACGCCTACCTCAAGATGAAGATGCCGAGTTCAAAGGGGATCATCACCATAGCTGGAGACTACAAGAAATCCTCCGAGTGTGCTGCAGCCAGCAGCCGGCTGGCCGAGTCCCTCGTGATTGCTGAAGAGAAGAAGATGCTGGACCGAGTCGTGGCCATGGCCGGCAAGCAGCCGACCTTGTCCCCTAACCCCAAGGAATATGATGCTCAGGGCTCCTTCCAGCCGGCCAAGGAAACAAAGAAGATACCTCTGGACCCGGAGAACCCGGAGAGGTTTGCTGTCATTGGTGCAAACCTGGACAGCAAATAGGAAGGCGAGCTCGTCGACTTCCTCCGTGAGAATCGGGACATCTTTGCATGGTCCCCAAAGGACATGCTGGGTGTTCCGAAGGATTTCGCCGAGCACAAGCTACACGTCCGAGCGGATGCAAAACCAGTCAAGCAACCTCTCCGCCGACTGTCGGAGGAGAAGAGAAGGATCGTAGGAGAAGAGATAGCCCGGCTCCTGGCAGCCGACTTCATTATGGAGGTGTTTTTCCCAGAATGGCTTGCCAACCCGGTCCTGGTGTTGAAGAAAAACAATAAATGGCGTATGTGTATAGATTACACCAGCCTCAACAAAGCCTGCCCCAAAGATCTGTTTGCCTTACCACGAATCGATCAAGTGATAGACTCCACGGCCGGATGCGAGCTGTTGAGTTTCTTGGATGCGTACTCAGGCTACCACCAGATCAAGTTGGACCCAGCCGACCGCTTGAAGACCGCCTTCATCACACCATTCGGAGCTTTCTGCTACCTAACTATGACATTCGGCTTGAGAAACGCCGGTGCCACTTTTCAGCGTTGCATGCAGAAATGCCTCCTCAAGCAACTCGGCAGAAATGCCCACGTCTATGTAGACGATATTGTGGTGAAGACAGAGAAGCGCGGCACCCTGCTGGAAGACCTCAGAGAAACATTTGCCAACTTGCGCCAATTTCAGATCAAGCTCAACCCTGAGAAATTCGTGTTCGGAGTACCAGCTGGCCAGCTTCTAGGCTTTTTGGTCTCCGAACGCGGCATCGAGTGCAACCCAGTGAAGATCAAGGCCATAGAGAGAATGGAGATTCCTACCAAGCTGCGAGACGTTCAGAAGTTTACCGGGTGCCTGGCCTCCCTAAACCGCTTTATCAGCTGGCTAGGGGAGAAGGCTCTCCCCCTGTACCGACTCATGAAGAAGTCCACCCACTTTGAGTGGAACGACCAAGTAGACCAAGCTTTCCACGAGTTGAAGAAGATGCTGACCACGCCGCCTGTCCTGGCAGCGCCGACTGAGAAAGAGCCCATGCTCCTTTACATTGCCGCGACTAGCCGAGTGGTCAGTACAGTCATCGTGGTCCAACGCCCAGAAGAAGGCCGGGTTCAGTTAGTCTAGAGGCCGGTATATTATTTGAGCGAAGTATTGTCCACCTCGAAGCAAAACTACCCGCACTACTAGAAGATGTGCTATGGAGTGTACTTTGCCGCCAAGAAGCTGAAGCCCTACTTTCAAGAGCATCCCACCACGGTCGTATGCACTGCCCCGCTTGCCGAGATCATAGGCAGCCGGGATGCATCCGGGCGGGTGGCTAAGTGGGCCATTGCGCTGGCTCCTTACACGATCTTCTACCAGCCCCGCACCGCCATCAAGTCCCAAGCATTGGCCGACTTCCTTGTCGACTGGGCCGAGACCCAGTACCTACTGCCGGCTCCCGACTCCACTCATTGGTGGATGCACTTTGATGGATCCAAGATGCGCACCGGCTTGGGAGCCGACATCGTCCTCACCTCTCCCAAGGGTGACAAACTCAGATACACACTGCAAATCCATTTTGCCGCCTCCAACAATGTGGCCGAGTATGAGACGCTCATACACGGGCTCCGGCTAGCCAAAGAACTCGGCATACGCCGGATCCTGTGCTATGGCGACTCGGATTTGGTAGTCCAGCAGTCATCCGGCGACTGGGACGCCAAGGACGCAAACATGGCGAGCTATCGATTCCTCGTCCAGCAAATCAGTGGATACTTTGAAGGATGTGAGTTCCTCCACGTGCCACGGGCTGACAACGAGCAAGCAGATGCCCTGGCATGGATCGGCTCCACCCGACAAGCTATACTAACCGGCGTCTCTCTCCAATGCCTCCTCAAACCGTCTATCAAGCCGTCTCCAGAATCAGACTCCATCTTCGTACCGCCTGCCCCTGATGCAGTCGGATCCGACTTGGGCAACCCAGCAGGCGGCTCGGGGACTTCGATAGGCGGCCCGGGGACTGCCGTAGTCGCACCCGGCTCGGGGACTTCAGAACCCAGCCCGGGGACTACAGAAGTCGGCCCGGGGACTGTAGCAGTCGGCCCGGGGACCGCAATAACACATCAGGCCGTGGCCGACTCCAACTCTTCACCACCCAACCCACCCACCTGGGTCATGGTAGCCGTATTGACAATAGAAGAAGTCACAGCTCCATCATGGGCCCAGCCCATCCTCAATTTCCTAGTAAACAGAGAGCTGCCGACTGATGAGATCTCGGCAAGACTAGTTCAACGCCGAGCCGGAGCATACACAATAATAAACAGAGAACTTGTTAAGCGTAGCGTCACTGGAGTCTTCCAGCGCTGCATCGAGCCAGAGAAGGGCATAGCAATCCTCAAGGATATCCACCAAGGCGAATGCGGCCACCACGCGGCCTCAAGATCACTTGTCGCCAAAGCTTTCCGCCATGGTTTCTTCTGGCCGACTGCTTTGGAAGACGCCAAGGAAGTAGTCAAATGCTGCAAAGGGTGCCAAGTCTTCAGCTCCAAGCAACACATCCGGCTTCTGCACTCAAGACCATCCCCTTCACCTGGCCCTTTGCCGTATGGGGGCTGGACATGGTGGGCCCATTCAAGACGGCCCGCGGCGTCATGACACATCTGCTTGTCGCCGTGGACAAATTCACCAAGTGGATCGAAGCGAATCCAATCAAGAAGCTGAACGGGCCGACTGCCGTGACATTCATCGCAGATATCACCACTCGGTATGGTATACCAGATAGCATCATCACCGACAACGGCACGAATTTTGCCAAGGGAGCACTGGCACGTTTCTGCGCGACACAGGGCATCCGACTGGACTTAGCGTCCGTTGCCCACCCGCAGTCAAACGGCCAGGTCGAGCGAGCAAACGGCCTCATCCTCTCCGGCAGCAAGCCCGACTGGTTGTACCACTGGAGCGTTCGGCCGGCTGCTGGCTCGATGAGCTGTCGGCTGTCCTCTGGAGTCTGCGTACTACCCCGAACAAGTCAACCGGCTTCACTTCTTTCTTCCTTGTATATGGTGCCGAGGCTGTCATCCCAACTGACATCGAGTTCGACTCGCCTCGGGTCACCATGTACACAGAGGCGGAGGCCAAGGAAGCGCGAGAAGACGGTGTCGACCTGCTGGAAGAGGGCCGGCTGTTAATACTCAGCCGGTCCGCCATCTACCAGCAGGGCTTGCGCCGTTACCACAACCGGAAGGTCAAGGAGGTGTTGCGGCACCCGAGCCTTCTCTTATTGACAGTCGCAGCTCGAAGAACCGACTGTCCGACTGGCAAGAGCCAAAGGCAGGAAAGGATGCCCACACGAAAAACGGCTAAGGACTAACGAACCTATATAACACAAGCCGGCCTCCCACCACACCTACCGGCTGTCAGAACAGCCTGCTGGCCGGCTTCCCATTCACTTTGCTACAATCAAAGAAAGCTAGAGTACTTGCCCTCCCAACCGGCCAAGCACTTCTCCAGCCATAGACTGCAGAGCAACTGTGCGGCTGGGAAGGCGGCGACCAAGGGAGGGCGGCAAAGGAAACAGCCAAAGGATGAAAAAGCAAGAACAATGGGAACCCAAACACACGCATGATTATATTTACACAAAAGGCCTTCAACAGGCCGGCAGTCAACATAATTTGAATACACCCCCAGTGGGTGGAACTGCGCAAACTTAACAAAATATTGTTCGAAGAGCAGTAAACAGGAAAGCAAAGGCGGCGGATCAGACTAAGGGCGCAACAGGCGAGCCGGGCTGGTCGGTGGAGACAGCAGTGCCGGCTGGAGGAGTGGCCGACTGGCGAGTCTCGGCTTAATCATCGCCGGCTGTAGGCGGCGCGCTCGCACGCGCCTCGTTGCTGGAGGCACGATCAAGTTGAGGCTGGCCGGTTGCTCCACCGTCTGGCATGGCGTCTTCACCATCCTCTCCCTCCTCCTCTTCGCCCTCGTCGCTAGAGTCGATCTCCTCCGCCGAGTCCTCACCATCCGCCGGGTTCAGCCCGAACCACTCCTCCGGCTGGGCAATGCCGTTATCATCCACCTCAGGAGCAAAGGCACTGGTGTCAGTGTAGTTGGCGATTGCCGAGGCGCGCTGGATGATAGCCGGCCGCACCGCCTCCAACTCCTCGTCAACCTCCTGCTGCCAGGTGGCCAGCTGGTCCAAGCTCAACTCGGGATACCATGCTTTGACAAACTCCAGCGCCTGCCTGGCGCCTGACCGAGTTGCAGAAGCCTTCCAGGCCTCGAAGCGGCCAACCGCTACCTCTAGCCAGTCGGCAGTCCGACTAGGGGTACGGGGAACCGCCTCGACAGGCCAGAGGGCGGCCACCACTTGCGCCCCAACGCACTAAAGACGACGGAGCATGCGGTGAGCCGGCTGGAGGCGGGCTTGGATCGCCAGAAGCTGCTCCTCAAGTGACCGACGAGCATTCGGCGCGATATCCACACCGGCTTGCCTTCGTGCCTTGCGGTGGGCCTCGACGACCTGGTTGGCGGCGGTAGAGTAACCAGGGAAGTACTCTGCACAAGAGAGAAGGAAAGAGAAAAAACACAAAGTCAGAGAATGGACCAAATGGCAAGCGGCAAGCAAGAACCAAAGAAGAAGGCGGCCTACCGTCAACCAAGTCTTCGATCTGGCCATAGCCGCTAATCAGCGACTGCCTTGCCTTAGCCCAGCTCGCCGCCTCGGTCTCGTACTCGGCCTGGAGGGCGGCCTCGCTATCCTGCACCGCCTTCAGGGCCGCCTTGTGGCTCTCCTCCTGGTCGGCCAGCCTCTTTACCAAGCGGTCATGCTCCTGAACCAAGGCGTCGAACTCGGCTTCCTTGGCGCGAAGGGCGGTCTGGGTCTCACCCAGCTGCTCCCTCAGGCTGGCATTGGCCTCTGCAGATATGGCAAATAAAAAAAAGCAATAAGAAAGAAGTCGCCAGGAAAGATCCGACCCGACTGCTCAGCAGTCGGCCCGAATCTCGGGGACTACACCCAGTGGGTGCGCTGACGCGCCCCCACGTGAGATAAAAGATGAAGCACTTACTCTGGATCTCAGTTAGATCAGCGGTCTTCTGGGTCAGCTCCCGAGCCTGGGAGTTGAAGGCAGCCGCGTGGAGATTATGGTAGTCCTGCAAATCGGACAGAGAGGTGAACAAGAGCAAGATAAGCAATCAAAGTCTACTAAGAAGTTCCAAGCCACCTGCTCAGCAGCCGACTCGGAACTCGGGGACTAGACCCAGTGGGTGCGCTGACGCGCCCCCACGGAAGAAACCAAGATCAAGAAACAGAAAAGCGGGAAGACTCACCCGAATGGCCGCCCGTGTCGCGAGGAACTCGTCATTGTATTGCCTCAGCACGGCGGCTTGGGACTGAAGCTGGTGCCGGACTTCTTGCGCCGCCACATTCACCACGGCCGTCCCACCACCCGGCGTCCACCCCGAGCTGGCGCTGGCTGTCTCCAGATCCTGGGTCGATGAGCTAGAGCCCGCGGCCTTCTGCGGGTCAGGCGCTGAAGTCGCGTTCCCCGCGCGCTGGCGTGATGGCGACCGGACCACCAGGTCCGTCTTCGCAGCCGGCTCACCTCCAGCCGGCCGCACGGGCGGCGCGTCAAGTCGGCCGCCTCGGTCCGCCCCAGTCGGCGATGGTGGTGCCGCCTCCCTCTCCCGGATGATGACGTCGTCCTCCTCCCTCTCCATCCTCGGCAGGTCACCACCGGCTTCCTCCGGCGGGGGCTCCGGGATCTCGGGCGCCACGACACGCAGGGGGGTGACAAGCAAGGCCCCCGCCGCTGCGGCTGCAGCCTCCGCCTGGGCCTTGGCCGCCGTGTCGGCTTGTGCCTTCGCCAACTCCTCCGCCATCTCCTTCGCCGCCTTGGCAGCGGCCGCCCTCAGCTCCTCCGCCTCCCGCTCCTCCCGCGCGTTTCGCTCCATTGCCGCTTGAGGCTCGACACGGGGGTCCACGTGGCGGGTGTTTGCGGATCTTCCCGCCGATCCAACCACGGAGGCGGCAGCGATCCGCTCAAGAGAGAGCGGAGCCCTGTTTGATAAGTCAAGACAAGGATTCAGAAATCGACAAGAAAAGAAGAAGGAATATGCAAGAGAATCAACACTTACGCCGAAACCGTTTGCGGCTGCTTCACCACCTTGTGGAAGCGGGCCACCTTCGCGGCCGCCTCATCCCGCCGGGTCGCCGCCGCCCCGCTCTTGGGCTTCTTCGGCCCACTGCCGAACAAGCCTGACGCGGCCTGGCGCTTCTACGCGCCGCCTCGAGCAGGCGGCGCGGCGGAAGAACCCGCGCCATGGTCGGACGCCGGCTGGCGGCGCGGGACGATTTTCGCATCGTCGTCTTCTGGTCAGTCATCGAAGCTGGCTCCAAGCCCGGAGCCGCCTGCTTTGCCGCCTGCTTCGCCGCCTCCTGCCTCGGTGTTATCGTCCATAGCGGCCGCCCCCAAGTCGGGGTCCTCCAAGTCATGCTCCGCCCGGTCGGGGAGAAATTGGCGATCCGCCCCCGCTGTCCCGGCCGCAGGTCGAAGGAGAGGGCTCTGCCAAGACGTGCCGACTGGTCAGAGTCGGCCAAGAAAAACTTGGTGACAAAACTAAAGAAGAGAAGATAAAGAAAGCATACCATAGGCAGGGGATTGGCACGGGAGTACGGCTCCCTGCCAAACTGCCACTCTGCGGAGAGCTTGCAGTTCGCGAGATAGTTCACCATATGAGCCACCTCATCATGAGGCATCTCCTTGGTGCACATCCGACTCGGATCGACTTGGCCGCTCATTTGACAGATCAAATGAGGGCGGCCTTGAAGTGGGAGCACCCGGCGCACCACGACGGCGGCCAGCAGGTCGGACCCAGTCAGGCCCTCCGACTGGATCATTACCCGGAGTCGGGCGACGGTGGCGGTTCCAGCCGGCGATAGCGTCCTGGCCCGATAGGACCACTGGGGCTGCCTCCCAGCCGGCGGGACAGCTATGTAAGCCGGCAAATCGACGTAGTCGCCTTGCGGGGCGGCGTTCTTCACGTAGAAGTACGATTTCTGCCAGAGCTTCACCGACTAGATCAGCGTGATGGCAGGGAAAGGGTTGTCGGCTGCCGGCCTCCACACCGCGATGAAGGCGCCGGTCTGAGCCAGCACGCCCTGCATGCGGGTGCCAAGCTTGGATTGGAAGAATCCTCCCCAGAGCTCGAGGGTGGGAAGGACGCCGAGGAAGCCCTCGCACAGAGTGACGAAGGCGGACAACAGCACCGCCGTGTTTGGAGTGAGGTGGTGCGGCTAGAGCTGATAGAATTCGAGGAAGGAGCGGAAGAAGGCACTCGCGGGAAGGCCGAGGCCGTGCAGGAAGTGCGAGCGGAAGATTACCCGCTCACCTTCCTCCGACGCCGGCGAGATCTCCTTCTTTGGCGCAAGACGGACCCGCACCTGGTCCTCGCCTGGCAGCCGCCGCGTCTTGCGGAGGAAGTCGATGTGGTCCGCGTGGACGTTGGAGCCGTCCCAGTCTCCGCCGTGCTGCATGACGGGAAGAAGCTGACAAGAAAGGGCGCGACGACGGCGAAATCACGGCCCCGCGGCGGCGAAGCTGCGGGGTAGTGCGAAGACTAGAGGGACGGCGCGGCGGCGAAGGGCTGCTGCGGCGGAGAAGGAAAGGAAGAAAATGGCGGAGCGAGGGTTAGCATGCGAGCGCCTGCCGCTCCCCCTCCTCCCCCTACTTATAGCCTCGTGCGGCGAAGCCGAGGAGGCGAGGCGTGGGGGGGGGGGGGAACGTGGGATTAACTGCGCCCACTCCCCCACGTCCCGTGATTATTGCACCCTAACGACATGCAGAAACTGTCGCCGGAAGGCGTGCGGCCCGCTTTGGGCCACAGAGAACCCGCGCCTGGGCCTAGGCGTGGGAGTGATGGGCCCCCGGCCTGCGGCGGCGTCCCGTCGCGCGCGTGGGCTGGCAGGCTTTTTTCAGCCGGAGGGTGCCACGTGGTACGTGGGCGGCGAGCGGCCGGCCCGCAATCCGGGATGCGCACCAGCCGACTCCCGCCTTCAGACTTCAAAATCTCGCCAAAACGGCGCACCCAACCGAAGCCGGCTCCTAGCTGCTGGCTCTTCAAGATAGGAAGCTGACCGAGCTTCTCGTCCTCTTCTCAGCCTCGAAGCCCAACCAGCTTCGGGGACTACTGTCGGAGTAAATGGCCACGGGTAGCCTAACCGACTCCCCCTGGCTCTTTGAAAAATTATCAGGCCGATCGGGCGTTAAAGCATCCAAAACACAGGGCCGCCTTCCCCTGGCCGGCTATCTCACAGGCCTACTACCGGAAGGCGACCCGACCTCAAAAACCTTCCCGAAGATAACCATAAGATGGCCGACTCCCAGAAGCCGGCCATAAGAAGACCGACTCCCAGAAGCCGGCCACAAGTAGACCGACTCCCGGAAGCCGGCCAAGACTACAAACACTAGGGCTGCACCCACATAACGGTGATGAGACGGGGCGTGGCCTCAGTACAGCCTACCACCCCCGAATCCCGGAGCATGCATGGCCATAGTGTGCCATATGGGTCAGCCATCCCCCGTCCGGTGCAGCACTGTTGCCATGTTGACCGTGACGCCACCCACGGCAGGCGCCAGTACGGCCCGTGGGCGGCGGGCCCCTTCAGCCAGAGAGACGCTCGAAGGCGGCCAGGCCTCCCCTAGTTGGCCTCGGGCGTAGCCGACTCCCAATAGCCGGCTACCTCCCTCCCTCAAAGTATGTGCATCATTAAGGAGACAAGATGAGGTGAGGCTACAGTGAGAGCCCGCCAGGCGGCGGCACTGTAGCGATGCTTACCTCGACAAAGCCCACATCATCAAGGGCGAGGCAACAGTAACCAGCCACCGACAAGACCCCCAAGTGGTGGGGTCGGCCTGTCGACCAAGAGACCGGCAGCCGGCGGGGCCCACCAGTCGGCGGAGAAGCCGGCGAACATAGACACTGATGGCTGGGACCCGCGCCCAGCCGGATTACCATTGTATCCCTGGGGGGTAGGCCTATATAAACCCCCAGGGCACCCATGCAAAGGGTTGATCTCTGAGATAGTTTTAGACACCACGTAGAGCGAAGAGGAGAGCTAGCCTTGCCTTTCGTCCTCCTTTAGCCAAACAGCTCAAGGAGCACTTGTAGCTACTTGTGTTGATCTAGTGATCATGCGGAGACCCCGCAGAGCAGGACTAGGGGTGTTATCTCCACGAAGAGCCCCGAACCTGGGTAAGATTCGCCGGCGTGCATGTCTTCGCCTTATCCCGTTTCCAGGCACCGGCGATGTCTTACTGGCTCCCACAATGATAAGCCACCCGTTGGCATATGTCGCACCTACCACCCGACAAGAGGAATTACATCAGTTCGAGCTCTACAATGTCTGGGAACTTGTCAAGCGACCAAACCCACGCAAGCACAATATCATCGGCACCAAATGGATCTACCGCAACAAGCAAGATGAAAATGGCCTTGTGGTGAGGAATAAGGCATGTCTAGTAGCTCAAGGCTACAGACAGGTTGAAGGAATTGATTTCGATGAAACTTTTGCACCTGGTGCTAGACTTTAGGCCATTCGCATATTGCTTGCTTATGCTAACCACCATAATATCATCTTATATCAAATGGATGTTAAAAGTGCATTCCTCAATGGTAAGCTTGAGGAAGAAGTATATGTTTCTCAACCCCTAGGTTTTGAAGATCCTAAGCATCCTGACAAAGTCTTCAGACTCAATAAGGCGCTCTATGGCCTCAAGCAGGCCCCTCGGGCGTGGTATGATACTTTGAAGGAATTCCTCATGAAGAAAGGCTTCAAACCCGGTTCACTTGACCCAACTCTTTTCACCAAAACCTATGATTATGAATTATTCGTGTGCCAAATATATGTTGATGATATTATCTTTGGCTGTACTGACCAACGTTACAGTGACGAATTTGCCTATATGATGAGTGAGGAATATCAAATTTCTATGATGGGAGAATTGAAATTCTTCTTAGGTCTTCAAATTCGTCAACAACGCAACGGCATATTCATGTCTCAGGAGAAATACCTCAAGGATGTGTTGAGGAAATTCGGCATGCAAGATTGCAAAGGCGTCAAAATCCCTATGCCCACAAATGGCCATCTATGCACTGATGAAAATGTTATAGACTTCGATCAAAAGGTGCACCGCTCCATGATTGGCTCTTTATTGTATCTATGTGCATCTAGGCCAGATATTATGCTTAGTGTTTGCATGTGTGTCCGTTTTCAACCTACACCAAAGGAATCACGCCATAAGGCTGTGAAGCATATTCTTCGATATGTAGCTCACAGTCCAACTTGGATTATGGTATCCCAAGGGCTCGGTTTTTGATCTCATTGGATATTCTGACTCAGACTATGCTGGTCATCGTGTGGAGCACAAGTCAACATCAGGCACATGCCATTTCCTCCGACGATCCTTAGAATGTTGGTCCTCGAAGAAGCAGGACCGCGTATCACTCTCTACTGCTGAAGATGAGTACATTGCTGCTGGTTCGTGCTGTGCTCAATTGCTATGGATGAACGAAACCCTCAAGGACTACGGCATCAATGTGAAGAATGTGCCACTCTTCTGTGACAATGAGAGTGCCATCAAGATTGATCATAACCCAGTTAACTACTCGAAGACAAAGCACATCCAGATTCGTCATCATTTTCTTCGAGATCATGTGTTGAAGGGTGACATCTCTATCGAGCACGTGAAGACTGAAGAACAGCTAGCCGATATCTTCACAAAGCCCTTGGTTGAGAAGATATTTAGCAAGTTGCGGTGTGAGCTAAGTACCTTAGAATCTTCGAATGTCCTTCGAAAAGGACACACATCCTAACACTTATGCAAAATTGATGACTTAGATGTGCAACACACGGAGTAACGTTTTTCTTCAATCAATGAAGACTAACCCTCTAAGTGTGAACAAATTAACGAAGAATTTGATTCTCAGAGCCCTACGAGAATTGTACGCGGCGTCTGAAATCATCATTCTTATACGGTGGGTCACGCCACCAACAAAGTTGAAAATCTTCAATTTCAGTTTTTCTTCAGTTTTTGAAATTCCTCAGTTGTTGAAATTCTTCAACTTTGCAAAGTCTTCACTCTTTCCGACTGTGTTCTTCATTGACTATATATATATATTTGAGTTTTCAGTCCTCTACAACATTCACTTATTGCTAATTCTTCAAGTTGACTTTTACCTAAGTGAATGTGATCGGACCCGTCACCTTCTATGCTAAACTCAACTCAGTCTGTTCACAAATTCTTCATGTGCGTTCTATTTGAAACCCGTTCAAAATCTTCACTGTGTCCTTGTCAGCTGAAGAATTTGTGAACGAAACTTTAAAATATTCTTATCTGAATTTTTGGAATTTGCCGCTCAAACCGTTCCACATCCCACGATGACATTATTCTATTCACCCACGATCTAACACGATCTCCACTTCAATGTACGTGGGTGACACATGTCGCTAGAATGAGAAGGGTCAGGGGCACGTTCGTCCATTTTCCTCGGACGAGTGGTTTTTCACCTCGGCTATAAATACTCCTCACCCTCCTCAGACCGCATTTACCCCGCTCGACCTCACTCCCCTCGCTCGAGCTCTCTGACCTAGCGCCGCCGCTACTTTCCATTGTCACTAGTGAGGAAGAGCTTCACTGCCTCGACCTCGTCGTCGTCGTACTCGTGCCGGCCGCGGAAATCTTCACTCCACCGCCGCCGTAGCTGTCTTCCGCCGCCAAGTTAGGGCGTGGAAGATCTGAACGGACGAACTTCTCAACTTCTACTCCCAGTTCATCATGTTCTTCGTAAAGGGTAAATAAAATCTACTTTTACTGCCCTTGTTGATTCTGATGATTTCCACAAAATCTTCAAAAGGTGTTTATTCTTCAACTGCTACACTCTTAAACACCACACATGCATATGTTTTTGATCTATTTCTCTAAGCAACATTTTTCTTCAAGATTCCTCAATTGTGTGGATTTTTGATCTATTCAACTCTAGAACCTAAGTCAAAGACCGCTTAGTGAAATTCCTCAAGACACTCCTGGTCAAATTCCTCAAACTTGATTCTTTTAAAAAACTTCTGAGAAGGCATATGACCTCTCCAAATTGTTCACACCTATACTCTGTTCATAGGTACACATGTCCGCTGCTGAATCTCTAGGTTCTCATCAACTTAACTCATTTGCAGCGTTCCTCGATGACAGATTGCATACCTCGTCAGAGAATTCAATCGTTCAGAATCCTTAGTTAAAGAAAATGGCTGATGGCAAAAGACCTCAGAAGGGAGGCAAGAGACCAGGAGTGAATATTGTTTTCGAAATACTTGATGATATCTATGCAGGGTATTGCACTCCTGATGAAGCAATTCATGGCAAGGAGACAAAGAATGAGCGCAAAGTGCACATTCAGAGGATAGAGAGGAGATGGGCCAGAGAATGGAGGGAGTACAGATATGTGACTCCCAAGTACATGAAGAAATTCGCTGTACACCCTCCATGCCCAAGACCTCCATTGGTACCAGGCCAAGAAGCTGATCCCACTAGCATCAAGCGTGGTGAGGAATTTTCCAAAATAATGGGCAAAGCGGCAAGCCAATTTGCCCAAAATGGCCAAAGAAGCAGTGAAGAAATTCAATGAAGATTCTGCCGCCGCTGCTGCTGAGGCCTCTGTTAGCAAGCCCAAGAAGGCTATGCCCAAAAAGCCTGCTCACAAGCCCAGTTCCTTAGCTGCAATGCCCTCACGGCCAAGTTCCTCAAAGCTCGCACGGCCAGTGCCTCACACCAGTTCCTCCAAAGCAGCTCCAGTCCCAACTACAAAATCCTCAGCTGCAGCTGCAAAGTCCTCGGCACCTGTGCATCTCGCCTCTTGCCAAAGGACCACTGGAATATCAATTGCTTTAGGAGTTTCTGCAAGTTCTTCAACTCCTCCTCAGTCTTCAACAGCTCTGACCTTGTTGAAGACAAAGGCCACTGCTGGACGAGGCATAAGGCCAAGTCCTCACAAGAAGCAGGTCGCCTTTCAAGAACCGTCTAGTGAAGACGAAGTTGATGACGAAGAATTGGCTGAAATCATCAGAGATCGACAAGCAAGGGCCGCTAGAGCCAAAGGCAGTGAAGTGCCACTTCGACTGGATCCCAAGTTGATCCTTAATTTCATCGATCTGTGGCATAAGCACCCCAACACTCCTCTGCCTGATGTGAATCTCACACCTGGCCAAAGTCACATGTCAATGCCTTCATTGGCGAAGAAAAATGGAAATTTGAAAAGGCCAAACAAGTGAAGAAAGCTCAGTATAAGAAGGAGCATTTACTGAAGAAAAATGTTGTGACAATGACTCCCGATGAACTTGTGACTATGCAAACTGAGATCAAAGCACTCAGTGATGAATTTGATGCATATCGTGCTGATTGGCTGGGAGCCAAAGTCAGATTCGTCAACATGATGAAGAAATTCACATCAAATGTTGCAGCTTCATCGCAACAAGAATTTCCTCAGGCTGAGACATCTGCTCAGCCTACTGAAGAACATGCAAGCAGATGAAAATCAAGCTGTTGAAGAAAATGAAAGCACCAGGGCTGATGAAGAAATTCCAGCCGTTGAAGAAATTGCCAGGGCAACCTCCACTGTTGCGCGTGATGAACAACCCGGGGCAGTTGAAGCATCTGCTACTGAGCCTGAGGAAACTGAACGTGCCAGGGCAACTGCAGCAGTTGCTCCTGAAGAAATTGCACCAATTTCCTCTGCTCCTCCTGCACAAATGACAAGTACCGACCTTCCTTCTGCATCAGAAGCAAAGAAGACCAAGGCTGCAGAGAGGGCAGCAGTGAAGAAAAGGAAAGTATCTGCATCCTCAGAATCTTCAGCTCCGAATAAAGTGAAGACCTTGACGAGCTCATTTGCACACCCCATAGATGTTGTTCCAATATCAAGCATGCCATCAAAGGAGATTGTTCCCTTTGGTGAGGAATATGTGATTCCTAGTGAATCGGATGAAGAAGATCCTTCTGCTGCTACGTCAGAGCAGTTGGACGAAGAAATTGAAGTGGATGATATTCCTTCAACTCCGCTGGTATCATCGCCCATGCCTCTGTTCACAGCTGAAGAGGCAGGCTTTGAAGAAATTGATGAACAAGACGAGGAGGTGGATATTGGGCCTACAACTTCTATTCAGAATGATGACTACTGGGAAAGTCATCACCCCAATTCACGACTGACCACTCCTCTGCATCAACTTCCTCATTCCCCGGTCCAAACAAAAGAAATTCATACGGGCTCTGAAGAACGTCAAGCTTATCTTCTCTCTATTCCAGAAGAAGTTCCAGCCACTAGCGCTGATGCAAATGTTGCTGAAGAAATGGAGGCCAAGGCTGCTAATGATATTGCTCCTGAAATTCCTCATCCTGTGGCTCCAGAGGTTGTGCTTCCAGAGGCCGTGAAGACTTCCACTACAAATCTTCAGCCCAAGCCACAGAATCCTCACACCAAGAAGCAGAAGTTCAAGGCTGATGACTTCTTTGCTGAGCATCATTTCTTCTCTGATTACAATACATATGACTCTACACGACTTCGTCACAAGTGTTTTTGGACTGCCAGCCAGATGAATTTCTATTCCTCCTTGCTGTTTGATAAGGACAAAGTTTTTGATCATGAGCAACTTCCTCATGTGGATATGGAGTCTCTACCGTGCTTCACCCCAGTCCTCAGTGTTCTTCATGACGCTGGGCTGCTCAACTTCTGCACCGACATCTGCGATTGGAATGAAGAACTCATTCTTCAATTCTTCACCATGCTGCACATTACTGGAAATGTTGAAGTTGTCAATTCATGGGTGTTGGACTAGATGACTGAAAATACTCACTACAAAGCTTCGGCCTCTGAATTGCTTCACGCCGTCCTAGTCAGTCTGCCCATTGAAGGTGCAAGGCTCATCTATGCTGAACCTGAGCTCTCCAACCATCTGATGCAAGTGCTGATGAAGCCTTTGAAGCCAGGCCAAGCTCCAAGGACCACATTCCTAGTGAAGGAATTGCTTTATGCGCCAAGGACGATCTACCGAATATTGACCAAAACCCTCAGCCCGATGAAGGGACACAACTCTGATGAAGAAGAGGTTGTTGGCATAATGAAGAATCTGCTATTCAATATCATCCATGGTATTCCTATCAACTATCACGATTTCTTCATGAGGACTTTGGCCAATGCTGCTTTTTCACCGTTTGAGTTGAAGCCTTACGCTCCCTGGATTATGAGATTCATCAGAACAAGGTCTTCAATTCATTACAAGGCTGACTTTCAAAACCATCTCAGCTATTTGCCCCAGATTGAAGTCCTCAAAAGGACTATTTCCTCAGCAGATGAGAAGGGCAAAGCTGCAGTTATAGATGAAGGCACGCGTCCATTGGATGGACAGTTTCGCAAAGCTACATCCTATTCCACCAATGATGACTCTGCCACACAAGATTCTATCGCAAAAGCTTCAAAGCAATATCCTCAAGCCACAGCTCCGCGTGTGATGACTGATCATGAGCTTCTCCTCAGTCTTCATCAGAAGGTCGATCGCAACCACAAGTGGGTCAAGCGTCAGTTTGGTTCAATTCTTCAGAATATGACAATCACGCAAAACACTGTGAAGAAGAATCATTACTACTTGCATGAAGTTTTTGATCGCACCTGGGTTGTATTATCTCACCTCTACGGTGATGAAGAGCTCAAGCAGATGGGCTTCCAACAGGACTTTGACTGGTCTCAGCCACCTTCGAAAAAAATTCAAGAAGGTCAAAGTTCGTCACCTAGTCTACAGTTCATATTCTTCATCGCGCGAGACAGATGACGCTGAAGATTAACATGACACTGGGGCAGGCCCTACTCCAACGGACGATCCCAACAACGCTGGCGCTCCTCCATTGACATCATGATGATATTCTTCAAGGGCGTTAGTCCTCACTTTTCGTCCCTTTTGGTCATTCAATGACAAAGGGGGAGAAATTTGAGTTAGTCTTCAAGCGGGTCTCTTATATGGGCGTTTTTTTGTTAAGTTACAATTCTCGCTCTTCTGAAGTGTTTGTTGGATCGAGTTGTAACTTAAGTCCTATGGTGGTCTGATACTTTTGCTCTGTTTTTCTGCATGTTATTTCCTCAGATATGTTAATGCACGCATGCTGAATTACATCAGTCACCATATTTCATCATGCATTTCAAATTCTTCATATCATATGTTAAATGCGTGTATGAATTACAAGATATACGGGGAGATCTCCATGATTCTACTCTACAATGTGCATTTGCTATTCAAAGCAAATTCCTCAATATGCACATCTTCAGGGGGAGTTCTTCTCACTACAAAAAAAACACTTCCGTGATGATACGTGTTTGTCACAGTAGGTCACGTTTTCTGTCATGCATGTACATCCATGAAATTTTTTTGACAGAATCAAGATAGTCATACCTGTGCTCTCGTAGAAGTTTTACATGACATTACCAAAATTATCATCACGGAAGTGTCCACTTCCATGACGATAAACCGCGTGTCATAGAAGTGCTTTCGTCAAAGGTGACCGACACGTGGCATCCACCGTAATGGGACGCCGTTAAGCTATCGGGTCCGGTTTTGGACCCGATAACCCGTTAACAGCCCGTACCAATGGGAAATTTCCACATGTAGAATTCTAATTGGCTGGAGGAAACACGTGTCAGCTCGTCAGTGGGTCAGATAGGCACCTATGATATGTCGACACGTGCGACGGCCCACCACTGGCCCATTTAGCTTACAAAGGCCGGCCCGTTTGACTTGGTCAAAAGATAGCGGGTTGGCCCATGAAAAGCCTGTTAATGGTCTCTTCGGAAATAGCCCATTTTACGGCCCGGTAACTCACGGCCCGTCAGGGCCTGCACAAAATCGGCCCAACAACGTCATGTGGGCCGTCAAATATAACACCAGCCCGTTTCACTTTTGGCCCATGTATGGCCCAAGATGTCTTTCGGCCCATATGAGGCCTTCGTATCTTTAGGCCGTTTAGAGGCCCACGGTGACTCTAGCCCGTAATGAATAGTAAATTTCTTTGTACCCGTTAACGGCCCATGATTCACATGGGCCGTTTCCAGCCCGTGTTAGCTTTCGGCCTAGTGACGGCCCATACGTTCTTGGGCTCCTTTCCGGCCCTCGATTACTTCCGGTCCGTTACTGGCCTGTTCCCCTAATGGGCCAAATTCGGCCCGTGGCAAGAGTCGGCCCATTTCTGGCCTGTTAACCTGTTGCACCGTTTCCAGCCCGTCCTATATTTTGGCCCATTAACGACTCGTTATGCCTATGACAGAATTAAGCCTTTGCTGTCCTCCGGCCTGTTAACGACCCGTTACCGTGCTGGGCCGATACCAATTACTCCTGTTTACGGCCCATGTAGACCCATTTATCCGACGGCCCGAGGCCCACCGATTCTACGGCCGTGTTGGAGGCCCATTTAAAGACGGCCCGTAGGAGGCCCAGGGATCCTACGGTCCGTAGCAGGGTCAAGGCTACCACGGTCCGTATATTGCCCATGGTTGTTGTGGCCACTAGCAAACCAGGGAAAAAGAAGACTAGGAAATAAATAAGCCCGAAACTAACGCTAGGCTATTAAGGTGATTGCACAGATTACATCCACTGGGCATCAAAGATCGCCACTAGTGCAAATATAGGGAACACCCTACAGTATACAAAAATGGCTTGCTGTTTTCTTCAGCCGGTGGCTGGACGTTAAGAACAAATTTTATATCGCAGCAAAACAAATTACAACTATAAAACAAAAGGAAGGTTGGCATACAAGTTAATAGTCTGGCAGATAAATGCACCACCAGAAGTTCAGAAGCTCAGTTCATTTGACCTGACTGTTATGTTTTCATGTTGTATTGTCCGATGGAGCACCATAACCTTCGCCTTCATTTCTCCTAGGCTCCTGAACAACATAGCAAATGTCTGATAGCCTGGTTTCAAAACCATGCATATCTTGACGACATCGAAGTCTGTCCTTGTTTCACAAAGGGTCTCTGTTAAGGAACGGACTTGTGTCTGGAGCGCAGATATAACATTGTTTTGAGCTTGCATATCTTGATCATGAGGCAGTTTGGACGAGATTTCCTTAACAACCAACCCAGTATTATGCAGGAACGTGCTTTTGGCACTGTTAGTGGACAGGTACTGACCCACTGCAGCATTGCGGTTATACTTGCCTCGCCACCTTCAGAAGGTGGCGGTTCCACCATTTTTTCCATAGCTTCCTGAAAAGTTGAGTTTTTACATTAGTAGTACCAGAACAGAAGATATTAAGGAGGCAGCAAAACCAAACAAAATAGCTTTGGTCTATATACAGAACTTATTCTAGTGAACCCATGTAAAATATTAGTTGTATTTTACTGTAAAGTACATAATAAAACAAGGTTCCAAACATATGACCATGTACCATGACTAATGTATTGTCTATTTCTTCACATTGTATTGACAGCTAAGGATAAAGAGACAAAGTTTATAATACGGTAAGCATAGTATGACATCATTCATATCACAATACAACTGAAACAGACAAACATGCAATTGTAACATTGTGTGGGCAAGTCCAGCATGGAACTAGATTATAGGTCAAGATCAAGGAACATCAGTCCTCTCTTTTAAACCTTGTAAGGTGCAATGATACGCTAAGACAATTGTGTATAAAATTGAAAAGAGTAATAGACATTGGCTGCAAACCATGCAGTTCAAGGCACAAGTCAGAGTAAGTAGTAGTTAAAAGGCATGAGGATTAAGGACTTACAACAACGGCTTTGACTGGTGTAGTCATGCCCTTCCTCTTGCTAGTGTAACAGTCCTTGAAGATTTCCACAGCATTTGGTTCAGGTACTTTTTGGTCCTTGCGGGCTTTCCTCTGCATTTGGAACAAGTCAATATAGATCTGATAATATGGTACAGCGAAGAGAGTGAAACAACAGCTAATTACAAGAGCCCCGCAGTGTGCAATATAGCTACGAGATCCTGTCGTCTGTTGGAATTTCACTTTCGTACGGTTGGCCTTGTTCTTTGAACACTTCACCAACAAGAAGATAGATTTGTGTGGCACATGCGTAAATAGGACTTCAACATGTGATCTGATCACACACACACACACACACACACACATATATATATAATGTACCTGATACTTCGGATCAGACCAGTGTTTAACGAGGCCTCTCCAGTCTTCATCCGATATATTTTCCACTGGAGATGTTTGGTCAAGTTCACTGTTAGCCTTGCCTTCAAAGTTAGTTTTCCTCAAGTTATACCGATACTGTCGCAGAGCAGACTTGAAAACATGGGTGCAAGCTTGTCTGGTTGCATCATCTTGGCTATCCAACTTGAACCTCATCTGTTGAAAATTATGGGAGTCTCATTATCAGCAACCTAGAAAGTATTGGACAGAGCAAGACGATATTACTAGTTTCCATACATAACCATACTTACAGATAAATGGTCGAGGAACGTGTTGAACTGGGTTTCGTCTTTGTCATTCCTGTACCGAATCCATGTTGGGAGGATACATACATGACACGGCAACCGCTGCCTCTGATACTAACTTGGCTGACTCTGTAGCGTCACGTGGCCTTTTTAAACCTGCCTCAAAATGGATCTCCATTCTTCCTCCTCTAGATTTAGTTAACCTATCGAGCATTATCCCTGATGTTTGTTTTCTCTTGTGCCTAGGTGCTAGTCCAACAACAAAAATAGGAAGTGTTAGTGTACATCAAACTGTAAGACTACATATAAAGAAGCATGCA
The DNA here is from genome assembly GCF_018294505.1 of Triticum aestivum. Taxonomy (NCBI): domain Eukaryota; kingdom Viridiplantae; phylum Streptophyta; class Magnoliopsida; order Poales; family Poaceae; genus Triticum; species Triticum aestivum. The sequence continues at coordinate 297,103,031 of NC_057814.1, read as the reverse complement.
ACTATAACTTGACTCCAGCAACTACCTTCTTGCTATTGAAGCTCACAAAGTTCATCTAATCTTGCCAACTCATCTTGTGTCAAGAGTGCTTCGGAAGTAGTGTCAGGTGGCAAGGGAGCTTGGGAACGTACTGCTAGCTGAGTTGACCAACGAGTAAATCGTGCAGCTGGTGGTACTGTGGAAGGTGTTGCAACAACTAGGGCTGTCTTTGCTTGTTTGGTGGCAGCCATTTGTTTCCGTTTGGCTTGTTCTGCAGCTCGTGTAGCACATGATACCCTGTCGGTACAATTTTCCGCTGGACTTTGACCTTCTATTGCACCATCAGTACCAGTAGAATCTGCAGGATTGTTCCGCTTCCCTTTCCCTGTTGTTCTGTGTTGCTTCCTCTTTCTCTGTGCCATGTTAAGTCAAGCCGACAAGAAAAACGAATAACAATTTAGTTCTTCAGAACAAATGTACTTTGATGTAGGAACATGGTGTGATAGACAGATATTGTATGTTCTAGAAATAGGAACACGTGTCTTAGTCACAAGTATAATGTGTAAAGTAAGGAGATGAAATTCAAAAAAATTAGAAGCAATACAAGATAGACATCATACATAACATGCAACCACATATAACAGTGCCAAGTTAGAGGGAGCACCTGTGATGGTGCACTAGGGGAGACGTGCTCATCACCAACATAGCTACGTTGAGTGTCTATGCATGTGTTGTCTTGGAAATCATCTTGGGGGGATGGAGGAGTAGAATCTGTAGAGGCCCTCCGTTTGGAAGGAGCACCTTCATTTGCTGTCGGTGTCAAAACCGGCGGATCTTGGGTAGGGGGTCCCGAACTGTGCGTCTAAGGTCGATGGTAACAGGAGATAGGGGACACGATGTTTACCCAGTTTTGGGCCCTCTCTATGGAGGTAATACCCTACTTCCTTCTTGATTGATCTTGATCTACCACGAGATCGTAATGGCTAAGCCCTAAAAGCCTAGCCTGTATGACTATGGTAATGAATATTCCCATCCGACTTAGTTTATAAGAGTTGATCTACCACGAGATCGTAATGGCTAAGCCCTAAAAGCCTAGCCTGTATGACTATGGTAATGAATATCCCCATCCGGACTAAGTCCTCCGGTTTATATAGACACCGGGAGGATCTAGGGTTACACAGGGTCGGTTACAAAGAAAGGAACCTACATATTTGGTCGCCAAGCTTGCCTTCCACGCCAAGGTGAGCCCTATCCGGACACGGGTGCAGTCTTCGGTCTTCGTATCTTCACAACCCATCAGTCCGGCCCATGGCTAAGAGGACGGACGCCCGAGGAACCCTTAGTCCAGGACTCCCTCATCCGCTGCCTTGCTAACTTCCTTCCGCTTTATTTATTTCGAATTATCAAGTAAAACCGACAAGAAAAAGCAATAAAATTCACTCTTCGGAACTCATTGATGCATGATACTGACAATCACTACTTTGATGTAAGGCAAACACATGATTCCAGGATGGAATAATACGAAAAACAGGACGGCATGGCATATTCACAACTGTTTGTGTAAACTAAGCAGAAACCATTTCAACGAATAAGAAGCAATGCAAGCTAGACACCCCATGAAAGATGCAACCAATATGACTCTGCCAAGTTAAAAGTGTCCCATCATAAATGGCATTTCAACAAATTAGAAGTAGCGCATGCTATAAATCATATGAAAGATGCAACTAATATCACGCTGCATATACTGAAGGTGTCTCGTCATATTGATTTATGCTGGATACAAAAAAACAATAGTTTTATGTGAGGACATGCTTAATAGACAGATGTACTATGTACTAAAAACAAGAAGGCATGTCACATTAACAGGTATAATGTATAAACTAAGCAGAATAGCACATGCAATTTAACCAGATTAGAAGAATTACAATCTAGACACCATATGCAACATGCAACCACATACCACGCTGCCAAGTTAGAGCAAGCACCTGCGATGCTAGTGTAGGGGAAATGCGGTAATCAACTATAGAGCTACGTTCACTATCTTCATCTAGCCTTGCTGTTCCTTGAGAATCATGTGGGAGGCTGACGCTGCATTCTTTAAATGAGGATCTTTTATCACAGTAGTCCACTGGCCTGACTGCCTCATCATAAGTGATTGATGAGGGATACACAAGAACATTAGTTTGATGTAAGAACATGGTTAATGGACAGATGTACTAGTATGTACCAAAAACAGGAAGGCATGTCATATTCAAAGGTATAGTGTGTAAGCTAAGCATATGCAATTTAACCAAATTGGAAGCAATACAAGCTAGACATCCGGCTGGGGTGGTGAGCATGATCATCTAGGACATGCGAGCCTGGTGGGAGGCGGGCTGCTTCGCCACCATCGTGGCTTTTTAGTTGGCTTCCAGGTGATGCATGTCTGTGCTGGGCTTGTCACTGGCTCGGCCAGTGCCCTGACTAGCTATTTGTCTTCTGGTGCTCCCGAGATGGTGGTTCATGTAAAAAATATCTTTCCTTATCTTGATAAAGACCGACTTCGGCCTTTCAAATACAAGCTAGACACCATATGCAACATGCAACCACATATGACACTGTGAAGTTAAAGCAAGCACCTGGGATGGTGGTTCACGGCGAGCGAGATCATCAACTCCAGAGCTACGTTCCCCGTCTCCATCTGCTCACACTACACCCTTTAAAGTCTTGAAACGTGGCTGGCCTAGCCGCGTACCACGCTGGAGCGACTTCTCTCATCTCTTTTCTACTTCTGTCAAGGCACGGTCTGAAATACCCTTGCATAAAAACACAATAATGAGAGTATGGGTGAAGTGTGTGCAGAACTAGTGCACTATGAAAGTAGCAGATAACAGGTGGCTGAAAAATAAATGACAGGAGACATATGATAGCTCTACAACATTGCATGGCAAACAAAATTAGATTCTACTCCGTATGATTTTGTAATATATGAGCACATGAAATGCAGTTACTCCTCCAGCACACCACCACATGTGGTCCTATCAAGATAACAGTCGACTGAAAATAAATAGGTCAGTCAATTTTTTTATGAACCATTCGATCTATAAGGAACATGTAGATGGCCTTCGTCTACCTCCCGCCAGTCACTGTTGACGATCTATCTCGAACCGCCAGCGACCACCAGCCCAGACCCCTGCCTCCACCGCCCTGCCCTTCCCACGGCCTCACACCACCGCCGTGCTTGGCAGCGCCCCCAGGCCATCCCTTTAATCCCGGCCGACCTCCAGATCGGGTGCCAGCAGCTCTAGGCCCAACACGCCCCTTAGATAAACACCGAGGCACTGCTTCCCCAGTGTAATAGGCGGACTAGCGCCTGTTACGCTGGGGAATGCTTTCGTTAATTGGGAATCAACTGACCAGGAATTGAAATCTAGGGGGGCGACGGACCTCTAGCTAAGATGAAATAGTATATGAGGAGAAACCTTGTGCGTCGCAAGTAACTAGGAACATCTAGTATCAAGAAGAAGCGGTCAAATAGTGTCTTCTGTGGGATGAATACCGTGCAAGCAGACACATAAGATTTGCACGAATAATGGTAGAGGAGTACCATTTTCAGTTGCCGGTGTTGTCGCCTCCACATGTCGCGTCGATCTTCTTCTTTATGCCGCGGAAACCGATGTTTTGGAGGAGGGTGCAGGCTTGGATGAACCCATGGCCAAATTGTTGAGTGTGTTGCCATGGCCGTATGTCGGTGGAGGGGAAGCAGATCCGAGGCGGCGAAGGACGACGTAGCAGGAACAACTCCGGTGTGGTGGATGGTGGCGAAGTTGGAGCGGCAGCGGTGAGGCGCAGGACGGCGTGGTTGAACTGGCTCGGGTACGGACAACTTGGCCTCGGCTCAACTACTAGCCGTGGAGGGCGTTGCGGTTGAGGTTGCGGTGGACGACGACGTCGGGGTATCGGCTCCGGCGTGATGGAGGAGGGCGGCGGTTGATGGGTGGGATGGGGTGGCGGACAGAGGACGCCGGGGTTTCGCGGCTGGTGGAGAGGTAGTTTTGGCGCCCACGGAGTACGAATGGGGAATCGGACGGGGGGAGCTAAGGGAGAACCATGTTTCAGTCTGGGACACGCTTCTTTTTGACTTTTTTGAATAGATGGGACGCGCTTGTTTGAAATTTGGGGAGAGTACAAACTTTACCCCCCTCTTAAATTTCGGACCTACTGCGGGTCGGGGTAGGATGGTAATCCCAGGTGTCCCAAATAGTGGGCGGGAGTGATTTCAGCCGCGCGCATGTGTGCTTAGGCGGCCATTGTGTATGAATGATTTTCGGAGGCTGTTGCGTGGCGTCTAGATGAAGCTACAAACCTACCCCGGTTTAGACCTTTGGACGTCGGGCCGGTAGGTTTCACGGGTCGGAGTTAGAAAAATAATTTCCTTCTACTACCAAACGTTGGTCTCACGCGGTTTCGTGCGAGTAGATGCTCTTTTGGCGCTTCGTTCGAAATTTTGAAACAGAAGCATTCACGTTTAGAGTACTATTGAACTTTGAGGATTGACCTAAATAGACAACGTTAAATTTGACCTTGTATGTTTGAAAACCTCATTAAATTATCCGCTTCTTTTTGAAATTTGGACACTTGAAAATCCTATAACTACGATTATTTTGGAATGGAGGAGCTAAATTTGAATCTATTTTGTACACGACTATATATGCTATTATGTACAAAATCAGAGCAAAGATTGGTGCCCCCATAACTTAGGTATGATTTACAAATGCCATGATATCGAATTCAAATAATTGAATGGACTTCATGTTGAATTCGATTTTCTTAAACCACCTTAAGTTGAATTCAAATGTATGCTAGTTCATAGCTAGCTATTTATAATGTTCATTGTGTAACTTTCGTATGTATAATGTGCTTTACACACACAACATAAACTATACTCACGTTTATATTTGATTGCTAAAGCGATGCATTGTGTGGAGTTCAAAATACTAACTATGTGGAACAATTATGTCGAATAATAACATAGACATGCTCAAATTCGATAGAATTTAGATGTCTGATGGATCAATGACCGTTCCTTACGCGAATCGCAAATATCATGATCCCATCCTAATATTTGGATACAATTTATATCTTTAATCAATGTGTACATCAGTCTTTTACGTGTAGTTTCACTCTCCATCGGTGGTCTCTCACACATGCTCACACACTCCCTCCCGAGGTGTCTTTCTCGTAGACATGCTCTCGATATAACACTCCCTCCCTCTCGTAACCATTTACGATTGTTTTCACTAACCTTTATCACAAGCACTCTTCCTCTCACAAGCATACACACGCACAATCCCCATCGACCCTTTCTATATACATAGACCTGCCTACGTGTCTCCTGTACGCACATTATCTTTAGGCCTATCTCTCACGCATTGTCTCACACCTCTCTTCCTAATCGACGAGTATGATTCTAGCAGAGCATTCTGTAGGATGCCCCTTAAAGTTAGGTTGGATGAATAGTAATATCAGAGATAAGGGGTTACCTTAGTCTGATAACCCAGGGTTACAAATCCTAGCCGACTTTGTCAGTGGACACAGAGGCCTTCACAATTCTGCTATCATTGTCTTGTACGACAAGTCATCCATGGGTCTCCCTAAATGTGTCACGGGCCGACCAATGTGGCGCAGGACGGAACCGAACCAAGGGCCTCACCTCTGCCCCCAGGTCTCGTTATCTTCTCATACCCACACATACCAACACAGACACCACACAAAAAAAATCTCCTCGTGCCTCTATACCCTCCCCCTTGCATATACACACTCAAGGGAATCTCTCGCCGTGACATCATATTAGTCTCTCTGTCTCTGTAGACCTCTCTCTTTTCTCGTGCTATCTCTCCCACGCCCCCTCCCCCCGCCGGCCCCTCTATCCATGCCTCTCTCGAATATGTAATACACACACATACCTCTCTATGCCCTACCAAATACATCAACTACACATTCACACATGTTACATCACGTACCCCATTGATCTAAAAAGCCCTCTCTTCATGTTTATTTCGCATACAACATTCCTTTTGAATAAAGTGTGGCCAAAAAAATATTTTACAATTTCTACATATATACAACATTAGAAAGTTATATGGAGGAGTATGAACGTTAATTTGCATTGCATGGTGCCCACAATGATATTTATTCTGCACTGTGAATTTTTATATTTTTATACTATATATAAAGTTAGTCATGATAAAGAGAAACGAAGAGCATCTCTCTCCCCATCGCATACACCCCCTCTACGCCCCTTTCACGTACGCACACAAACTATCTCCAGGTCCTCTAAAAGTAAGCCCCCAGCACATTCACGCATGTTTCATCTTTCTCCCATGATATATACAATGATGATCATTGTATTTGGAGCGAAAGCACGATACGTACATTGGACTTCAGAATCCACTCATTACGGTCACCATTTATGTTTTGTGGTTATTATACAGTCACGGGCTCACCGTACAACTCTGTATTTTCTCAAGGCACGACTAGTTGACCAGTTAAACGCTCCACATTGCACCTCTAGTGTTGCATCACATTATCTCACTACCAATGGGTCCACCTGTCGGCTTGTATCTACTCTTCTACACTCTTATAAAAAACAGAGTGGGTGATGATGGTGTGCCTGCCATCCTGCAACATAGACCGTCCGATTTATATCTGACGGATAGGAAGGAAACTATGGCAATTTTGCAAAAAGGTACGCACACACCTCTCCACATTTGCAAATAAGGCCTTCCCTCGTTCATCCTTTCTCTCACAAGATAAACTAGTCATACAAATGCATCTTGATGTTACGTGCAACGCGCGGGCATCTTGCTAGTAAGAATGAAAATAAACGACAAAAAAATATTGGACGGTGGTTTGAAGTCATGACCGCGGGCACAGCAGACAAGGTGGCCTTGTATTGGTATGCTGTGCCGTCTGTTTTAACACACAGGAGCTGGTGTGGTGATTATACACACATGCACGCATGCACACGGACTGCATGCACGCAACACTCACACGAACACATGCAGCCACACATGCACGCAACACTCACATGTACACACGCAGCCACGCACGCCCGCAACACTCACACGCACACACGCATGCATGCATGCACACACCACACGACCAACACACACTCTCACGCTCAAGTGCTCAACCTACACGTGCATGCGCACACATCAGGCCCTTACAGACACATACACAACCAGGTGATTCCCGCGCACGGGTTGGAGTCTTGTCGCGCCTAGGTAAATTTGTGTTTATTTGACCTTTTTCCTATGTGAACTGACATGTGGGACCCACAAGGAACATGGTTAGTTTAACTAGTTAACATGGTGCCACGCAGACTATTTGGCCGGTCAACAGAGTGCAATCCGATGCTGAACGGTGAGCAAGTGACCGTATAATCACCCCAAAACGTATATAGTGACCGTAATGAGCGTATTCTGAAGTTCGGTGACGTATTACGCTTTTCTCACTGTAGGCCCTCCAAAACTACATCTCTACATGTTCTCGCATGTTACATCTAACAACTATGCAATATAGCACTACCACTACACTCTAACACAATAAATCATATGTGTTTTTAGTTTTACAAGATATCATATTGTTACTTAATTATCCAGTTTGCATACATTAAAATTGCCTTTGAAATGTATGGCCAGTATCATCTACCGCGCGGGAAAAATCCTGCCCTTTCTTGTTTAATCTGGTTTGTATCGATGGATCATGCGAAACAGCAAAACTATAGTACTATACAGTACAAGTGACAGTTCACGGGGCCGCCGTGTCGTGTACTCCTCCGTCGTAAGAGTGGAGCACTCGCTTTCATAAATGTTCTAGTCCCGTTCGCCGACATGTGGGACATCATGCTACCGGGTCCACGTGCCATACCGAAATACAGTGCAGAGCAGTAGGGGTGAAGCACCTTAGTCATGGCGCCGGCGCAGTAATGAGCAATGAGGCATCAAATCACAAAGCTGCACCTTTCCCGCAGTTAAGTTGGAGGGACGAAGTATTGATGCTAAAAAAAGAAGTTGGAGGGACGAAGCAACCATCATTTCACTCGTTGCTGAATCCTCTTCTCCCTCATCTTCTTCAAGTTTTTTTGATAAGATCTTCTTCAAGTTAACCACGTGTTGCTTCTGCCGTTGTTCTGCCTCATGTGGGATGCGGATCGGCTTGGTAAAGCACTGACACGTGGGACCGCATGTTAGCAAACCGCCAGGCCAATGTCATCTAAAAGTAAGAAACCTCCCCGCCATCCGCGCGGCAAAATCACCTCCTTTTTACTAATCTCGATTCTATAATTTTTTAGATCAATATAACTGAGATTTGTATAGATAGCACACAGGAGCAAAACCAAGTGGTATGGTTAAGGGCATCCACAATGTGTAGCCAAATGTGAAAATAGCTTTTGGCATCGATGGGAACCATTGTGGACGGTGCTGCCAAAGCCAAAAAGATGGAACCGAAGCTTCCTGATTGATTGATTGAAGGAATAGAAAAATGCAACGTCTCTCCTCTTGCTCCCGTGCTTGGACGCATGTATAGTATAGAGCACAGAGTCTACTCCCCTATCCCTTCTATCACAAATCACAAAGCATTGAGGCTTTAAATCATAAAGCACGAACGAAGCAACCATCATTTCACTCTTCGCCGACTCCGCTTCTCCATCGTCTTCTTCGAGAAACCACCTCACCGCACTAAGCTGGACGGACGACGCTATTGTGTACTAGTAGTAATAGTACATTTACGCGTCCTTTGATTCAACAGACTTCCTGGATGCAAATAAGGCGGTTGTCTCGGCTTGCAGGCGGCACTTGCGTCCAGTGGTCTCCCTCAACGGTGTTCTCCGTCGAATGCACTTCACCAAACCACAACGTTCAAGATATCATCGACGTCACCACAATGGGGAAGAAAGTCAAATAGTTACTACCTCCATTTTTTTGTACACAATGCCAGTATATCAAAATTAAAATTTGCAAAAGGCCACTAACACTAATTGAGGCAAAATTGATGGGGTTTGCCTCGTACTAGCAACCAAGGACATTAATATACCCTTGCATGCATGCGGAAGTGAGAAGGTTGGTTTGCATGGCGCTGCATTAATCAAGCGATGAGGAGTGAGATAGTTAGCTCTTTGGGTTTGGAGAAAAAATACGCATTAATTGACATGTCAAACGAGGATTTGTATCAATTAATCCCGCGAAGGAAATCTCCGCCTTTCTTTATTAACACCAGTACTTCTAGTACGTACGTACTTATCCTGTTTGGGTCTAGGCCTTGCATTGCCATACTTCGCCACACATTTTTGCCAAGCTTGCCTAAAGTTTTCAAAATGAAAAGGAGGTACACTTGCGCACGGCTGTCGCGGTCGCACCGCACCCTCACACGGTCGCTCCGCACCCTCACACAGTCGCTCTTGCACGCCGCAAACCCAACCAAGGGAACGCACCCTCACTGACACATGCTACCACATGTGAACAAACCAAACTCAGCCATCCTACCGTTGACACATAATTTTCATTCATACAGTATGTTTATCCAATCGCATGTTGGGGAGGATCCGTACGGCCCGTGAGGTGGTGTGTTGGGGAAGAAGAAGAGGTGAGGAAGAAGGGTTAGGAGACGTAGGATATTCATCCAACAGCCTGAAATGGTAGACTGACCCAAATGATGAAAGTTAGGAGACTTGCATAACAATATATGTTTTTACACAGCAAAAGATCCCTAAAAACAACAACATACAGAAAAATTATCACTGCTCGCGGAACGAGACGGCCTCGTCATCTTTGGCTGCCGGCGTGAACCAGCTGTAGCTGCCGACGTGTGTCTCCGCACCGTGGTTGTCCTCGGCCTCCAGCTACTCATTCACGCGGAGTGTGCGGGCGCTCTGCACGGACGAGAGCACTGCGTGGTTCAAGTCGAGGACGTCCGATTTCGCCTGCAGGAGGGCCTCGATGGCAGCGGCATCCGCGCGCTCCGCGTTGAGTTGAGCCTCCGCCTCCCGGTTCAAGTCGAGGACGTCCGGTTCCGCTTGCAGGAGGGCCTCGATGGCAGCGGCATCCACGCGCTCCGCGTCGAGTTGAGCATCCGCCGCCCGGTTCAAGTCGAGGACCTCCGGTTCCGCCTGCAGGAGGGCCTCGATGGCAGCGGCATCCGCGCGCTCCGCCTCAAGTTGAGCCTCCGCCGCCCGCCGGTTCACATCCACGACATCCGGTTCCACCTGCAGGAGAGTCTCGATGGCAGCGGCATGCGCGCGCTCCATGTCGAGTTGAGCCTCTGCCTCCCGGTCCTCCTTTAGTATCGCCAGGTTGAACCGTTGGTCCGCCTGCACCATGGGGGACCCGAACGCCGGCATGAAGTCGACATCCATCATCTCATACCCATCGGGGGCCTTCTGCGCCGCGACCTCCGCCATGAACATTGGATCGGCTTCCTCCTCCTTGTAGCTTGGCTGCAGAGAACTCGGGGATTGGCTCGCCGCAAAGGGAGCTTGGGAATGGAGGTCTGTGGCACCGACCGCCGCCGCAATTTCTGCGCGGTGCTCCGGCGTCAGCATCTTGTAGTACGTGATCTTGTGGCGCACCATGGCTTTCCAGCGAACTAGGGGACACTTGATAAGGGCTAGGGGATCGAAAGGTGGGGGGATGGGCTGGAGAGGAGGTGTCATTTTGGGGTAGTGGCTGGCGTAGGCCGAGCAGCGAAGGTTCTAGTGTGAATAGTGGTTCCGGTGACGACCGGTTAATCGGTTTTGACTGTACATCGCTCTTGTCATGTTCGCGTTGCACCCCGGCACGCTGGACCCTCCACGCCGCTCACCGAATGGAATGCGCTTCGTCTTGCATTTTCGCTCGCTTGTGGGACCACAGATGAGAGCAAACCGACGTCCCTCCCCCTCCCCCGCCCGCGTCATTTATACTACCACTCCCTCCGTTTTATGCGGAGTAAATAAAAACAGAGGGAGTATACTACGGAGGAGGATCCCCTGACGTGGCCGAACCCATTGAGTAACTAACATGCGGGGCCTAGCAAGCATGGGGTCCGCCAGTAAGTGAACAAAAGGGAGGGTAAGGCAGGGATACCTACGTCAGAGGTTCCACTTCCACTACTACTCCCTCCTTCCATCTACAAGGACTAATGCGTTTTTCGAGGCTAACTTTGACCAAATGTTAGAGTAATAATATATGACATGAAACTTACACAAAGCATATGGTCAAATTCGTATGTGAAAGGAGCTTCCAATGATATAATTTTCACATTATACATCTCATGTACTATTAATCTTGTCAATAGTCAAAGGAGGTTTTGAAAAACGCATTAGAGCATGGTTAATAATATAGCCAGCCGATGGCTATAAGGAACTGCCATGTCATCTATAGCCATCATCTATATGCACTCATACAGTAGTGTGGGCTATTTCCCGTAAAAAAAATATAAGGTTGGCTATTGTATTAGTACTTTTTTCCATCTCCTCTCTATCTCTTTCTTCATATTTATTGTATTTAACTAGGAATCCGTATATAGCTAGGCTCTTGCATGAGAGCTCACTCCCTTTACTTTTCACATCTCTCTCCTCCACATAGGCCCTATATAAATGGAAGGAGTACTATGAGCACCGCATACTCTACTACAGATGTTGTCAGTACTCCACTAGTACTATTGGACAGGGAGCTTAAAAAAAGTTACTATTGGACTGGCTATCCGTGGCGAAATCCTAGTAGGAAGAGCATGCGCGAGAACAAGCACATTCACGTGGTTGAAAACAAATTGGAAACCATGTCTGTTTGAATAGAAATCTAGGAGTACGTACGAATCTAACAATATTGATTGGGCGTTGTTGAATGTTGATACTTTTTTTCTGTAAGTTTGATCAAAGTAGAGATACTTTGACACTTATATGTAAACTACTAGAAACGATCGGAGGGAGTATATTGTACGTTCAAGAGCGAAACAAACATTGAATGCCCTTTGTATATGATTTGTGGATGCTATGATCGCCGGTTCAAAATTTTGAATCTGCCTTACGTGTCACACATGCACCCACTCGTTCTTTCTCGATTTCATCTCGGGGTCCGGAGATCGATTGAAAGAGGACTAGGGTGGGTGCAATACGTTCGTTTCGCTTATGAACGTACAATATACTCCCTCTGATCCCCACAGACCCCCCGGCCGGTCATTTCTATCATAGAAACAGACCAAACCCTTATCTCCTTGCATGACATGCAAATTGATCTCTCAACATCAATCGATCTCGTCAAGATGTGTCGGGGCATGAACCAAATGGGATGTCAAAACTAAGACGGGAAGCGACACGTAGTGGAGGCAAAGTGAAACTTTAAACGAACCGTTTGTTTGTATGCATGTCGGACAAATTACAACATTGGAAATACAAGCATGGTCTAGGCCCACATGCGAATGATACTCGGCGGAATGTTCAAATGAGGCATGCGAGAGCGACACGCTCATCGTCACTTTACACGATGGGTTTGAGTGTGCCGAGGGTGGCGTTAGCGCTGTGGCATGACCAGCAGATCAACACCCGGCTCATCGAGGATGCACGGGGCGCCGAAGTGGAGTGGTGTAGCGCAGCCAACTGCATCCCCAGGACCTGAGGCCATGCCGAGTCGTCTTGCTTTTTCGATGACATGTGGGGTCGCATGTGAGCGAAGGGCATCTCCAACGTTGCCACGACCGCAGTTGACTACCCTGGCAAACCAAAAACCCTCGTCACTCGCGCCGTTGCACGGTGCGTTCCCAGCTGGCGCCAGCTACCCGCATTCATGCCGTCCATCTGTATGCCATTGTTAAGAGACTCGGTGCCCGAGGAACCAACTCCGATGACTTAATGACGCACCCGGACGCTTGGCCTCACCAGAATGCGCTACTTAAAGCGGCAACGCCCAGCTAACCTCCACACCATAGCGCATCGTCCTGCTACCTGGCACCACATCCGCCATGACCGCGAGCGCGAACGCTCTGCAGGAGAGCTTGTCTTCGGGGATGAAGCTCAAGGTCGCCGCCCTCGCTCAAGTCGCCGCTCGCGACGCAATAACGGCGTAGCCGGACATGGACGCGACCGCACAAGCGGTGGCCACGCTGGCGGCCGACGACGGGAGCACCGTCAGCCACACGTCCTACTTGCCGCCGTCCAACGTCCAGCATCGCCGAGGTCGGGGACTCCTCCGAGGATGAGTAGGGCATGGGAGGCGGCAGGGCATGGTGTGCCAATTGGCTGGTCCGTCTCCCGTGTTCTACTCTTCCTTGCCGGAGACCGCACCTTCACTTCACGGGTCTTGAACCCCGCCCCCGTACATGGAGATCACAGATGGAGGACGTCGGTCGCTGCCGTAGAATAGGTTTAGGGTCAGGTTTCTTTTATCTTTCTGTCCTATAAAAGTTTGAAATGTAATGAAAATCTGTTGTGTTTGCATTAATCTCGGCCGGTGTATACAAACTTTCACAATAATATAGTATATTGTAGGAGTACTAGCAAGATGCCCGTGCGTTGCACGGAACATCAAGATCTTGTCGGAGAAAAGGATGAATGAGGGAAGGCCTTATCTGCAAATGTGAAGAGGAGTGCGGGTAAATTGTCATAGTTTCCTTCCTATCCGTTAGATATAGATCGGACGGCCTATGTTGCAGGATGGCAGGCACACCATCATCACCAACTCTGCTTTTTATTAAACCGAGACAAAGCTAACATGCGAAGTAAAATAAACATATAGTCTACATACACAATTTATCTTAGGCACTCCAATAGTACATCCACTACACATTCACGCATTTCACATATTTCTACATCTACGGGAACCTACAAAAGGGTTAACGTAAATTGCCTCTCTCTCTCCTTGATTTTCATGGTCGTGGGCCCCTCCCTCCCCCCAATCTACAATCAACAGCTCACACGTTTCACTTTATGTTAATTACATAACTGGGATTACTTAGGTGTAGCATTACTCGTCCTAAAAAACCCAACTAAGCCAACCTCCCAGCATATCGCGCGGGAAAACACCCGGACGTGTCGTTTTAGTTGGGATTACCGGATTACTAGTAGTAGTATCGACGGATCGCGCGAAGCACCAAGTTTTTTTTCTTTAGGGGGCGAAGCACCTAGAGAATTAAAAGGAAAAAAAGGCGGTACACTCACAGCACCCCTGTCGTGGTCGCATTGCACCCCACACACGTTCGCTCCTGCACATGGCTCACGCAAATAGAACACGCTTGGGCTTGCCTCTTCACTGACACGTGGGATTGCACTTGGAGAAACCGACCATGCGCCAAACTCCCCCCACCCACCGCACGGAAATCCCCCTGCCCCCCCCCCCCAAAAAATTCCCCCCAAATCCCAAATTCAACCGCCCTTCAGCCAACTAGCGAATAATATTCCCCAAACCCCCTCCCCCCGCCCCCCTCCACACCATTCGCTCCGCCAAAGCCGCCCTCCCCGTCGTGCCGATACGTCGGTGCCGCGGTTCGTCGAGGGGACGCAAGGTGATCCTCTCACTCCCACAGTACGCTCTCGTAGACTGCCATCCTCTAGTCGCGCCGCCACCGGTGGCGACGTTCTTGTGGAGGCGCACGGTGGTCAGCGCCACCACTGTTGGCGATATTCGTGTGGAGACGCACGGCGGTCAGCTTCTCCCACGTTACGTGCATTCTAGACTGAGGCCCCTTGCATGTCGGTGTAGCGCTGAATGTTAGCTGATAGACGTTGTTAATCTCACTGTTTGCCGAAGTAGTTTATAGTCAATATCAAGGTTGGAAAAAGCGGTAGGCGTAAGCAAGGCAGTTGGCCTTTGCCTAGTGCTTAGGTGGTGCTTAAGCTGAAGGAAATATGCCCTAGAGGCAATAATAAAGTTATTATTTATTTCCTTATATCATGATAAATGTTTATTATTCATGCTAGAATTGTATTAACCGGAAACATAATACATGTGTGAATACATAGACAAACAGAGTGTCACTAGTATGCCTCTACTTGACTAGCTCGTTGATCAAAGATGGTTGTGTTTCCTGGCCATAGACATGAGTTGTCATTTGATTAACGGGATCACATCATTAGGAGAATGATGTGATTGACTTGACCCATTCCGTTAGCTTAGCACTCGATCGTTTAGTATGTTGCTATTGCTTTCTTCATGACTTATACATGTTCCTATGACTATGAGATTATGCAACTCCCGTTTACCGGAGGAACACTTTGTGTGCTACCAAACGTCACAACGTAACTGGGTGATTATAAAGGTGCTCTACAGGTGTCTCCAAAGGTACTTGTTGGGTTGGCGTATTTCGAGATTAGGATTTGTCACTCCGATTGTCGGAGAGGTATCTCTGGGCCCACTCAGTAATACACATCACTATAAGCCTTGCAAGCATTGTGACTAATGAGTTAGTTGCGGGATGATGTATTACGGAACGAGTAAAGAGACTTGCCGGTAACGAGATTGAACTAGGTATCGAGATACCGACGATCGAATCTCGGGCAAGTAACATACCGATGAAAAAGGGAACAACGTATGTTGTTATGCGGTCTGACCGATAAAGATCTTCGTAGAATATGTGGGAACCAATATGAGCATCCAGGTTCCGCTATTGGTTATTGACCGGAGAGGTGTCTCGGTCATGTCTACATAGTTCTCGAACCCGTAGGGTCCGCATGCTTAACGTTACGATGACAGTTATATTATGAGTTTATATGTTTTGATGTACCGAAGGTTGTTCGGAGTCCCGGATGTGATCACGGACATGACGAGGAGTCTCGAAATGGTCGAGACATAAAGATTGATATATTGGA
The DNA here is from genome assembly GCF_018294505.1 of Triticum aestivum. Taxonomy (NCBI): domain Eukaryota; kingdom Viridiplantae; phylum Streptophyta; class Magnoliopsida; order Poales; family Poaceae; genus Triticum; species Triticum aestivum. Next base: position 297,087,232 of record NC_057814.1, on the reverse strand, counting down.
AGCCTATGTTTGGACATCGGAAGTGTTCCGAGTGAAATCGGGATTTTTCCGGAGTACCGGGAGGTTACCGGAACCCCCCGGTAACTTAATGGGCCTTATTGGGCCTAGGTGGAAGAGAGGAGAGGATGCCAGGGCAGGGCCGCGCGCCCCTCCCCCCAGTCCGAATAGGACAAGGATAGGGGGGCGGCGCCCCCCCTTCCTTCCTCCCCTCCACCTTTTCCCCCTTCCTCTCCTAGTCCAACATGGAAAGGGGGGAGTCCTACTCCCGGTAGGAGTACGACTCCTCCTGGCGCGCCTCTCCTCCCTTGGCCGGCGGCCTCCCCCTTGCTCCTTTATATACAGGGGCAGGGGGGCACCTCTCTACGCACAATTGATCAACTATCTTTTAGCCGGGTGCGGTGCCCCCCTCCACGAGTTCGAGGGACGTCATCGAGCTGAACGTGTGCTGAACTCGGAGGTGCCGTGCGTTCGGTACTTGATCGGTCGGATCGTGAAGACGTACGACTACATCAACCGCGTTGTGTTAACGCTTCCGCTTTCGGTCTACGAGGGTACGTAGACAACACTCTCCCCTCTCGTTGCTATGCATCACCATGATCTTGCGTGTGCGTAGAATTTTTTTGAAATTACCACGTTCCCCAACAGTGGCATCCGAGCAAGGTTTTATGCGTTGATGTTATGCAAGAGTAGAACACAAGTGAGTTGTGGGCGATATAAGTCATACTGCTTACCAGCATGTCATACTTTGGTTCGGCGGTATTGTGAGATGAAGCGGCCAGGACCGACATTACGTGTACGCTTACGCGAGACTGGTTTCACCGTTGCGAGCACTTGATGCTTAAAGGTGACTGGCGGGTGTCTGTCTCTCTCACTTTAGTTGAACCGAGTGTGGCTACACTCGGTCCTTGCGAAGGTTAAAATAGCACCAACTTGACAAACTATCGTTGTGGTTTTGATGCGTAGGTAGAACGGTTCTTGCTAAGCCCGTAGCAGCCACGTAAAACTTGCAACAACAAAGTAGAGGACGTCTAACTTGTTTTTGCAGGGCATGTTGTGATGTGATATGGTCAAGACATGATGCTATATTTTATTGTATGAGATGATCATGTTTTGTAACCGAGTTATCGGCAACTGGCAGGAGCCATATGGTTGTCGCTTTATTGTATGAAATGCAATCGCCATGTAATTGTTTTACTTTATCACTAAGCGGTAGCGATAGTCGTAAAAGCAATAGTTGGCGAGACGACAACGATGCTACGATGGAGATCAAGGTGTCGCGCCGGTGACGATGGTGATCATGACGGTGCTTCGGAGATGGAGATCACAAGCACAAGATGATGATGGCCATATCATATCACTTATATTGATTGCATGTGATGTTTATCTTTTATGCATCTTATCTTGCTTTGATTGATGGTAGCATTATAAGATGATCTCTCACTAAAATTTCAAGATAAAAGTTTTCTCCCTGAGTATGCACCGTTGCGAAAGTTCTTCGTGCTGAGAGACCACGTGATGATCGGGTGTGATAGGCTCTACGTTCAAATACAACGGGTGCAAAACAGTTGCACACGCGGAATACTCAGGTTAAACTTGACGAGCCTAGCATATGTAGATATGGCCTCGGAACACGGAGACCGAAAGGTCGAGCGTGAATCATATAGTAGATATGATCAACATAGTGATGTTCACCATTGAAACTACTCCATCTCACGTGATGATCGGACATGGTTTAGTTGATATGGATCACGTGATCACTTAGAGGATTAGAGGGATGTCTATCTAAGTGGGAGTTCTTAAGTAATATGATTAATAGAACTTAAATTTATCATGAACTTAGTACCTGATAGTATCTTGCTTGTCTATGTTAATTGTAGATAGATGGCCCGTGCTGTTGTTCCGTTGAATTTTAATGCGTTCCTTGAGAAAGCAAAGTTGAAAGATGATGGTAGCAATTACACGGATTGGGTCCGTAACTTGAGAATTATCCTCATTGCTGCACAGAAGAATTACGTCCTGGAAGCACCGCTGGGTGCCAGGCCTCCTGCAAGAGCAACACCAGAAGTTATGAACGTCTGGCAAAGCAAAGCTGATGACTACTCGATAGTTCAGTGTGCCATGCTTTACGGCTTAGAACCGGGTCTTCAACGACGTTTTGAACATCATGGAGCATATGAGATGTTCCAGGAGTTGAAGTTAATATTTCAAGCAAATGCCCGGATTGAGAGATATGAAGTCTCCAATAAGTTCTACAGCTGCAAGATGGAAGAGAATAGTTCTGTCAGTGAGCATATACTCAAAATGTCTGGGTATAATAATCACTTGATTCAACTGGGAGTTAATCTTCCGGATGATAGCGTCATTGACATAATTCTTCAATCAGTGCCACCAAGCTACAAGAGCTTCGTGATGAACTATGACATGCAAGGGATGAATAAGACAATTCCTGAGCTCTTCGCAATGCTAAAGGCAGCGGAGGTAGAAATCAAAAAGGAGCATCAAGTGTTGATGGTCAATAAGACCACTAGTTTCAAGAAAAAGGGCAAAGGGAAGAAGAAGGGGAACTTCAAGAAGAACATCAAGCAAGTTGCTGTTCAGGAGAAGAAACCCAAGTCTGGACCTAAGCCTGAAACTGAGTGCTTCTATTGCAAGCAGACTGGTCACTGGAAGCGGAACTGCCCCAAGTATTTGGCGGATAAGAAGGATGGCAAGGTTAACAAAGGTATATGTGATATACATGTTATTGATGTGTACCTTACTAATGCTCGCAGTAGCACCTGGGTATTTGATACTGGTTCTGTTGCTAATATTTGCAACTCGAAACAGGGGCTACGGATTAAGCGAAGATTGGCTAAGGACGAGGTGACGATGCGCGTGGGAAATGGTTCCAAAGTCGATGTGATCGCGGTCGGCACGCTACCTCTACATCTACCTTCGGGATTAGTTTTAGACCTAAATAATTGTTATTTGGTGCCAGCGTTAAGCATGAACATTATATCTAGATCTTGTTTAATGTGAGACGGTTATTCATTTAAATCAAAGAATAATGGTTGTTCTATTTATATGAGTAATATCTTTTATGGTCATGCACCCTTGAAGAGTGGTCTATTTTTGTTGAATCTCGATAGTAGTGATACACATATTCATAATATTGAAGTCAAAAGATGCAGAGTTGATAATGATAGTGCAACTTATTTGTGGCACTGCCGTTTAGGTCATATCGGTGTAAAGCGCATGAAGAAACTCCATAATGATGGACTTTTGGAATCACTTGATTATGAATCACTTGGTACTTGTGAACCGTGTCTCATGGGCAAGATGACTAAAACACCGTTCTACGATACTATGGAGAGAGCAACAAATTTTTTGGAAATCATACATACAGATGTATGTGGTCCGATGAATATTGAGGCGCGTGGCGGATATCGTTATTTTCTCACCTTCATAGATGATTTGAGCAGATATGGGTATATCTACTTAATGAAACATAAGTCTGAAACATTTGAAAAGTTCAAAGAATTTCAGAGCGAAGTTGAAAATCATCGTAACAAGAAAATAAAGTTTCTACGATCAGATTGTGGAGGAGAATATTTGAGTTACGAGTTTGGCCTACATTTGAAACAATGCGGAATAGTTTCGCAACTCACGCCACCCGGAACACCACAACGTAATGGTGTGTCTGAACGTCGTAATCGTACTTTACTAGATATGGTGCGATCTATGATGTCTCTTACGGATTTACCGCTATCGTTTTGGGGTTATGCTTTAGAGACGGCTGCATTCACTCTAAATAGGGCACCATCAAAATCCGTTGAAACGACACCTTATGAACTATGGTTTGGCAAGAAACCAAAGTTGTCGTATCTTAAAGTTTGGGGTTGCGATGCTTATGTGAAGAAACTTCAACCTGATAAGCTCGAACCTAAATCGGAGAAATGTGTCTTCATAGGATACCCAAAGGAGACTGTTGGGTACACCTTCTATCACAGATCCAAAGGCAAGGCATTCGTTGCTAAGAATGGATCCTTTCTAGAGAAGGAGTTTCTCTTGAAAGAAGTGAGTGGGAGGAAAGTAGAACTTGATGAGGTAACTGTACCTGCTCCCTTATTGGAAAGTAGATCATCACAGAAATCAGTTTCTGCGACACCTACACCAATTAGTGAGGAAGTCAATGATAATGATCATGGAACATCAGATCAAGTTATTACTGAACCTCGTAGGTCAACCAGATCAAGATCCGCACCAGAGTGGTACGGTAATCCTGTTCTGGAGGTTATGTTACTAGACCATGACGAACCTACAAACTATGAAGAAACGATGGTGAGCCCAGATTCCGCAAAATGGCTTGAGGCCATGAAATCCGAGATGGGATCCATGTATGAGAACAAATTATGGACTTTGGTTGACTTGCCCGATGATCGGCAAGCCATTGAAAATAAATGGATCTTCAAGAAGAAGACTGACGCTGATGGTAATGTTACTCTCTATAAAGCTCGACTTGTTGAGAAAGGTTTTCGACAAGTTCAAGGGATTGACTACGATGAGACCTTTCACCCGTAGCGATGCTTAAGTCTGTCCGAATCATGTTAGCAATTGCCGCATTTTATGATTATGAAATTTGGCAAATGGATGTCAAAACTGCATTCATGAATGGATTTCTGGAAGAAGAGTTGTATATGATGCAACCGGAAGGTTTTGTCGATCCAAAGGGAGCTAACAAAGTGTGCAAGCTCTAGCGATCCATTTATGGACTGGTGCAAGCCTCTCGGAGTTGGAATAAACGCTTTGATAGTGTGATCAAAGCATTTGGTTTTATACAGACTTTTGGAGAAGCCTGTATTTACAAGAAAGTGAGTGGGAGCTCAGTAGCATTTCTGATATTATATGTGGATGACATATTGCTAATTGGAAATGATATAGAATTTCTGGATAGCATAAAGGGATACTTGAATAAGAGTTTTTCAATGAAAGACCTCGGTGAAGCTGCATATATATTGGGCATCAAGATCTATAGAGATAGATCAAGATGCTTAATTGGACTTTCACAAAGCACATACCTTGACAAAGTTTTGAAGAAGTTCAAAATGGATCAAGCAAAGAAAGGGTTCTTGCCTGTACTACAAGGTGTGAGATTGAGTAAGACTCAATGCCCTACCACTTCAGAAGATAGAGAGAAGATGAAAGATGTTCCCTATGCTTCAGCCATAGGCTCTATCATGTATGCAATGCTGTGTACCAGACCTGATGTGTGCCTTGCTATAAGTTTAGCAGGGAGGTACCAAAGTAATCCAGGAGTGGATCACTGGACAGCGGTCAAGAACATCCTGAAATACCTGAAAAGGACTAAGGATATGTTTCTCGTTTATGGAGGTGACAAAGAGCTCATCGTAAATGGTTACGTTGATGCAGGCTTTGACACTGATCCGGACGATTCTAAATCGCAAACCGGATACGTGTTTACATTGAACGGTGGAGCTGTCAGTTGGTGCAGTTCTAAGCAAAGTGTCGTGGCGGGATCTACGTGTGAAGCAGAGTACATAGCTGCTTCGGAAGCAGCAAATGAAGGAGTCTGGATGAAGGAGTTCATATCCGATCTAGGTGTCATACCTACTGCATCGGGACCAATGAAAATCTTTTGTGACAATACTGGTGCAATTGCCTTAGCAAAGGAATCCAGATTTCACAAGAGAACCAAGCACATCAAAAGACGCTTCAATTCCATCCGGGATTTAGTCCAGGTGGGAGACATAGAAATTTGCAAGATACATACGGATCTCAATGTTGCAGACCCGTTGACTAAGCCTCTTCCACGAGCAAAACATGATCAGCACCAAGACTCCATGGGTGTAAGAATCATTACTATGTAATCTAGATGATTGACTCTAGTGCAAGTGGGAGACTGAAGGAAATTTGCCCTAGAGGCAATAATAAAGTTATTATTTATTTCCTTATATCATGATAAATGTTTATTATTCATGCTAGAATTGTATTAACCGGAAACATAATACATGTGTGAATACATAGACAAACAGAGTGTCACTAGTATGCCTCTACTTGACTAGCCCGTTGATCAAAGATGGTTGTGTTTCCTGGCCATAGACATGAGTTGTCATTTGATTAACGGGATCACATCATTAGGAGAATGATGTGATTGACTTGACCCATTTCGTTAGCTTAGCACTCGATCGTTTAGTATGTTGCCATTGCTTTCTTCATGACTTATACATGTTCCTATGACTATGAGATTATGCAACTCCTGTTTACCGGAGGAACACTTTGTGTGCTACCAAACATCACAACGTAACTGGGTGATTATAAAGGTGCTCTACAGGTGTCTCCAAATGTACTTGTTGGGTTGGCGTATTTCGAGATTAGGATTTGTCACTCCGATTGTCGGAGAGGTATCTCTGGGCCCACTCAGTAATACACATCACTATAAGCCTTGCAAGCATTGTGACTAATGAGTTAGTTGCGGGATGATGTATTACGGAACGAGTAAAGAGACTTGCCGGTAACGAGATTGAACTAGGTATCGAGATACCGACGATCGAATCTCGGGCAAGTAACATACCGATGAAAAAGGGAACAACGTATGTTGTTATGCGGTCTGGCCGATAAAGATCTTCGTAGAATATGTGGGAACCAATATGAGCATCCAGGTTCCGCTATTGGTTACTGACCGGAAAGGTGTCTCGGTCATGTCTACATAGTTCTCGAACCCGTAGGGTCCGCACGCTTAACGTTACGATGACAGTTATATTATGAGTTTATATGTTTTGATGTACCGAAGGTTGTTCGGAGTCCCGGATGTGATCACGGACATGACGAGGAGTCTCGAAATGGTCGAGACATAAAGATTGATATATTGGAAGCCTATGTTTGGACATCGGAAGTGTTCCGGGTGAAATCGGGATTTTTCCGGAGTACCGGGAGGTTACCGGAACCCCCCGGTAACTTAATGGGCCTTATTGGGCCTAGGTGGAAGAGAGGAGAGGATGCCAGGGCAGGGCCGCGCGCCCCTCCCCCCCAGTCCGAATAGGACAAGGAGAGGGGGGCGGCACCCCCCTTCCTTCCTCCCTCCACCTTTTCCCCCTTCCTCTCCTAGTCCAACATGGAAAGGGGGGAGTCCTACTCCCGGTAGGAGTAGGACTCCTCCTGGCGCGCCTCTCCTCCCTTGGCCGGCGGCCTCCCCCTTGCTCCTTTATATACGGGGGCAGGGGGGCACCTCTCTACACACAATTGGTCAACGATCTTTTAGCCGTGTGCCGTGCCCCCCTCCACCATATTACACCTCGATAATATCGTAGCGTTGCTTAGGCGAAGCCCTGCGTCGGTAGAACATCATCATCGTCACCACGCCGTCGTGCTGACAAAACTCTCCCTCAACACTCGGCTGGATCGGAGTTCGAGGGACTTCATCGAGCTGAACGTATGTTGAACTCGGAGGTGCCGTGCGTTCGGTACTTGATCGGTCGGATCGTGAAGACGTACGACTACATCAACCGCGTTGTGTTAACGCTTCCTCTTTCGGTCTACGAGGGTACATAGACAACACTCTCCCCTCTCGTTGCTATGCATCACCATGATCTTGCGTGTGCGTAGAATTTTTTTGAAATTACTACGTTCCCCAACATAAGCGCCATAGGCGTGGCCTAGGCGGTAATATTGTTTTACTATCAGGGCATATTTGTGGGTATTATATGCATGTTGATATTAATTTAGGGCATATAAATAAGTTAACTGCGAACTACTACCATTGGAATATGGTCCATTTGGCATATTAGTGCAATATGGCATTGTTCCTCACTTGGGGAGACAATTCTTTGCTTGCGCTGCCTAGACTTCCATTTATGCCCTAGGCGAGGCGTTTGGCCATCGCCTAGGGCCTAGGCATGCCTAATCGCCTCCTAGGCACTGCCTTTTCCAACACAGGTCAATATGCTCTGCTTAAGAAGCTTCCTTGCCCTGTTCAGCACTCAGTCTGCTTAGCTGAGATGGTATGCCAAGCCCGATTAGTTGCTAAAATATCCTGCCATATATTTATTGTGACGTAGATTGCCATGGTCTAGTAGCCAATCTGTTAGGTGAAATAGCTATACACCATTTTATACTCGATCTTTGTTGCTGTGATGGCCTTCGATAGTTCGATGGCTGTGTGCTCAGCCTCATTGACTGCTGAAACAGCCTGCCATAATTTAGCACTCAAATCTGTTTGCCGAATTAGCTTTACATATATCTCGTTACTTAGATCTGCTCGTCCGAATATCTTGCCATAGCTTTAGACATCGACCTAGGTATTTTTTTTCTGGACTTCATAAAAAAGCATATATGTTTTTCTTGTAATATCTAGTAGAAGAACTAATTTGTATGTCTAACAGATGGACATGACTTGGATAACTTCTGCTCGAAGATTCTCCGCTGCATATGTCGAGGGGGTTGAAAACTTCATGAACTTTATCAGAGCTGAGTACGGTGGTCCAAAATCAGATGTGCTCTGCCCATGTAGCAGTTGTATGAATTCAGTTACAAGACCCCAGTCAACTGTGCAAAATCATCTACACTTGTATGGGATGTCGGTCACATATACTAGGTGGGTTCATCATGGTGAAGCTGTGAACGTCAATGTTACTGACTACATGGAAGCAGCAGACCACCATCTTGATCTGCTTGATGCTCAGGTGAAAGAGGAGGAGGAGGAGGTGGTGGCGGAGCCAGTGAGTTTGACCAACATTGAAACAATGCTACGAAATGCTCGTGCATTTCATGAACTTTCACCTGCAAAAGAAAAACGGTGGGCCCGCATGCTGGAACAATGCAACGTGGCTGTCACCCCAGGAAATAAGCTGTCAGTATTCTCAGCTATGGTCACCTTTCTTCAGGTGAAGACATCTGAGCGGATGACCAACAAATCATTCGATGCGATGTTGGCTGCTTTCCGCAAATCTTTCCCAGATGCGTCTGAGCTGCCACACACCTACAGTAAAATGAAGAATTTCCTTCGTGGAGTCGAAATTGGATATGATATGGTCCATGTTTGTAAGAATAATTGTGTTCTATTCCGGAAGGATTATGCCAACTTAAGTGAATGCCCGAAATGCAAATCATCAAGATGGGAAGATGGCGATGCTGTGAATAGGGTTCCTCATAATGTTCTGAGACATTTTCCTATTACACCAAGATTGCGGAGGTTGTTTGATGATGCTAAAACAAGAGAGGATGTACTGTGGCATTCTAGGAACCAGGAGTACAGAGATCAGAATGTAACGAGCCATCCATCTAATGGTAGTGAGTGGCAAAGCTTCAATCAGAAGCACAAAGAGTTTGCTGCTGACCCGAGAAACACTAGACTTGGCTTAGCTTCAGATGGATTTAACCCATTTGGCCACCAGAGCGCCACATATAGCATGTGGCCAGTGCTTGTTATCCCTTACAACATGCCTCCAAATGTCTGCACCAAAGAATCAAACTACATGATGGCCTTGCTCATCCCAGGTCCAAAAAGTCCTGGAAAGGATTTTGATTTATTCATGGAGCCTCTTGTGGAGGAACTTCAACAGCTATGGAAGGGTGTTCTCACTCGAGACCTATATAGCAGTCCACCAGTTGATTTCTTTCTGCGTGCTATTATAATTTGGTGCATCCTTGATTATCCGGCTTTGGGCACTATGTCAGGGCGAACGACACATGGTTACAATGCATGTGTTCGCTGTGACAGGAATCCGCTGTCATACGCAATACTTAGGAAGATCTGTTACATTGACACCGCCGTTTCCTTGCCAAGGACAAGCTGCGTCCTACAAAATACCGAAGACATGTGTTCAATGCAAAGCATGAAAACAGTGATGCGCCAAAGAGGCTCACCGCTGATGAGTTGCAAGTGGAATTAGAGACGGTCAGGCATATTACACCAGGAAACCATCCTGGTAATGGTAGCAGGAAAAGGAAGCATGGCAAGGCAGAAGAGAGATTATTGTTTACCCGCAGGTCCACTTTGTGGGACTTGGAGTATTGGAAAGATTTGGATTTGTGGCATAATCTTGATGTGATGCACATCGAGAAAAATATATGTGACAGCATTGTCGGCACACATCTTAATATTGAAGGCAAGACGAAAGATACCTTAAAATCTAGGATTGATTTGACACATCTGGGTATCAGAAAGGATTTGCAGGTGCAAGATGAAGGTAAACCACAGGATATGGCACCAGCTGTCTACGTCTTGGACAAGGTAAAAAGAAAAGAATTCTGCGAGGTCCTGTCACGTGTGAGATTCCCACATGGATTTGCTTCCAACCCTGAAAGGAGAGTCAGTGCAGATGGAAACAAGGTATAAGGGTTGAAAACTCATGACTGCCACGTCCTACTTCAAAGGGTTTTACCTGTTATCCTTAGAGGATTGGGCCGCCCTGACTTATACAGAGCAGTTGCAGAGTTGGGACAATTCTTCAGGGAACTCTGTAGTAGAAATATCAGGATAGATGCTTTGGAGCGTCTTAGAGACAAGATACCAACTATCCTATGCGACCTTGAGAAGATATATCCTCCAGCCTTCTTTGATGTGATGGTGCATTTGGCTGTTCATCTACCTGATGAGGCACTACTTAGAGGTCCAGTACAGTATGGCTTGATGTACCCTATTGAAAGGCAGCTAGGGACTTTCAAGGGCTATGTCAGGAACAGAGCTAGGCCTGAGGGTTCCATTGCAGAGGCCTACATTGCTACAGAAGCGTTGGCATTCTGCTCAAAATACATTGAAACAGCTGATCAGCTTAGCAAAGAGGTGGGTGAAGACAATCCCGGGCTCAATGTTTTCGATTATTCTGTTCGAGTTACAGGGAAGAGTCGACAAGAGGACAAACCAAAGATTTGGAAAAAAAATGGTTTGGAATGTGTTGAATAACTGTCCTGAGATACTACCTTATATCAATTAAGTGCTAAGTACTGCAGCTTATACATCGTAATGTACTAAACTTGCAGCACATTCTTATATATTTAGATGTTTGACGCGATCACTATGTTGTGCAACATCTACAAAAACGAGTTACTGCCGCAAAATCCAAGAAACATTGACAAACTGGTTATGGCAGGATTTGCGAAATGGTTCAAGAGCCATGTAAGCTTATGAATTGCACTATCAGTTTTTTTTAATATATTGAGTACATAAGATGATCAGCTTGTCTATTTTCTAAACATAGGTTAAGAAGCTGCGGGAGGATGGGCAGGCAGTTGATGATGCCCTTTACGCGCTAGCAATGGGTCCTGATACTCGGGTAAGACATTATGAATCTTGCATTGTTGGAGATGTGCGCTACAACACCCTTGCACGCGACGAAGGCAGGAAGACACAAAACAGTGCCATCATGAGCACGGATACGTACGGCAGAGTGACAACTGAAATGTATGCTAACATAACAGACATTGTTCAGTTGCAGTATATCTCCAGTTTCGAGGATCATCGGTGTGTGGTTCTGTTGTGCTGTCGTTGGTATAACCTGTTTTCCAGGATCGCAAAACCCAGAGCTGATGATTATTTCAAATCCATCAATGTCAAGGGGCGTACCAGACCAACGAGCCTTTTATTTTGGCAAATAAAGCAACACAGATATTTTTCTTGGAAGACACATTTGCACGTAGCGATGACTGGAGAGTATTGCAAAGGTTTGAGCAGAGCAATTCGTTTAATGAAGTTGCATAACAAGATGATGCTTACACCGCTCCTGATGTACAAGATTCCACAGATGTTCCAAATATCTTTGAGAACCATCACGTCAATGACGCTAGCGAAAAGATTGCCTGTCGTGCTGTGGACATACAAGAGCTGATCAAGAAGAAGCCAACGTTCAAGGACATTGAGGATGAAGAAGAAGATGACACTCTGGGGAATTACGATTCAGACTGATACACATGGCGAAGATGTTGACGCTACTGCTGCAGATGATGATTATATTGCTTTTGTCGTATTTGCCTGTAGAAGACGTTTTTTATCTACTATGTGAAATTGTGTTTGCTATGACAACTGAAACCTGATGAACGTGTTGTTTAGTATTTTGCTGTGAGAACATCACTTGTTATGTATGTTGATTTGTGTTTGGTGATTGTATGATGAGTAAAACATGATGACATTGTTGTTTAGTTGTACTCATATTTGGCTGTGAAACTTGAATTTGATGACATAGTTTGTTGTTGAACTGCAATTTGCTCGACGTCTTTGAATGGGAACAAAGCTGACCCGACAGGTTCTCTGCTAATTTATTTATTTATTACCAAAAGGGCCTCTGCTATTTATTTATTTATGAGCAAAAGGGGATACCCCCCCGATTTTCGTTAATAGAAATCATTAGATGTTCACAACACTACGCCCAGCCTGCTACACAGGTTTCATTCATTACTAGTTTCAGCATAGTGCTCATGTCATAGCCACTGAATACATCACGAGTGCTACATACACTGCAAATAAAGAGACAATCATCCTACAGAGCACATCGATTTTGCCCATTATCTTCACAAGCTCTTTCATCTCCTCATTGATGTCAAGGCCGTTCAACAGCTGTTGCTTGGCCATGATCAGAGGAACTGCATCTTTAACCTTTTGCTCTGCATCTTCCTTTTCCGTCGTTCCTTCAGTTACTTGTCCAACACCCCAACCTGCCGGTATTGGGATTCCTCGGCTAACCAAATAATCAGCGTAGTTGCATTCCCCCACATCAGCAACTTCCCAGAAATACAAATCACACGAATCTTCCCTTTTCTGCACGAATCAAATTGGAAGATCATCAACCAAACTATTAAAAAAATCAACAACTTAAAGCAGCAGAACAACACTTAAACATATTATTACCCCATGATTCGGGCATTTGTAGAAGACTCGGCCAGGGTTGAGGATTGTGGTTGAGACGCGACGGATGACTCTGCGTGATTTGCCGCAGTGGTACCACACCAATGGTAGCGGGTTGCGATGAGCAACCGGCTGCGGTGCGTGTGCCGGCGGGGGTGTGATGAGACCCACATGCGATGGTACGGGTGGAGACTTGGCGCATATCTGGATGTTCCCTGCTGAAGAGCAGGTGGACGAGCAGCCAGCTGACATGATTGCTGCGGCCAGAGCTTTTGATGCTAGGCAGAGTAAGTAGAGAAGAGGAGAAGCGAACGTTGGATATGTCAGTTTCATTACTTGCAGAGTAGCATAGCACCATATATAGTCATAGTCTAGGTTTGGATTCGAACCAGCTACAGGAGCCCGTCTCTCTTTTTTCTAAAACTCAGCAACATCTCTTTACTGGTACACTAGCTTGTTCTGTACGCCTTCTCAAGTCTTTGATTTTTTTTTGTGAGGAAGGATGGAGGACAAAATTGAGAGTTCCTGGGACTCAAACCCAAGGCCTCTCGGTTGAATACCAAGGGAGCTAGTCACTTATGTGGTGAACATTCCCTGGGGGGAGGACGGCAGACGAATGCATTTTCCTCGCTGTTTTAGTTGTGACGCAAGATCGAACGGTCGCAGTTTCGGGAATGTTACCAGGCGAACGAGCCCAGGTTTTCTTTTCTTCCTATATATAAAAAAGTATGCTACTTGGTGTCGGCTTAGTCAACAAATGATTGTCCCAACCTTGACCGTTGGATTGACATTCAACGTCTGTCGTGTTTCTTCAGTCTCTTGTTCCTCCAGCCACCAAAGCCAAACCAGCGCCGGCGGGACGCCTGCTCCCGCCTCCCACGGCTGGCTGTGTTGCCGCGCACACATCGTGGCCACATCGCACCCTAAAACTCTGCGCATCTTCTCGGGCTCCTGTTCGTTCCCGTCCGAGGCCTCACCATCGTTGTCCGCCTTGGTTCGCTCGCCGCGGCAACCTCACACCAAAGCCGGAGAAGGGAACTGGGTTGTGCGGGAGCTGTGGCCCGTCTAGCCCAGGCTTTTATTTCATATGTTTAGCACATGACCAACCTAGTTTGTTTTTTTTCCTTTCTGAAAATGGCTAGCCCAGCTATTTTGTTTTTTGCAGAATAACCAACGTAGGCCTACTTGCTTTTCTATTCCCTGCTGGGCCGGAAATCTTTCAAGACGAGGAGGGATGCATTTTGCCCAAAAAATGGGCTATAAGTAATAATAAATGGGCTGTAAAATGAAAAAATACAGCAAACAGGCAATTAGTTCCAAAATACTTTTTTCTTTTGGATTTTGATATTTTAAATTTCATTGTTTTTGTGCGGGTAAAATTTCATTGGATTTAAATTAAGGTATGTTTAGTTTTTAGATTAATTTGAATCTGGCTAGAAATTTCGGGCTGTATGCTGTTTGGGACAGATTTGGAGGCTGACTTGTGGGTCTACTAGGTTGATGTGTACGAAAGGCTTTGTCAACTTAGTCCACAAACGATTCTAGCAGCGGTGACCGTTGGATGTTAATCCAATGGCCGTGCTGCTTCTTCAATATCTGATCTTCTTGCTCCAGCCGCCCAAACCAGCGCCGGTGGGACTGCCTGCTCCCGCCTCCCGTGGTTGGCTGTGCTGCCGCACAGGCCGCACCGCCCCACCCTACTCCATTGCTGGCCAGGCCATTCCTCTACTCACCCACACCTCCTGTTATTTTCCGGCGACGGCAGCCGGACCAGTAAACCCTCGTACTCCCCACCGCGTGGGCAACCACTTCCGAGTCTTCCCCAGCTCCGTGTCGTTCCCTTCCTAGGCCTCGCACTCGTCCACCGCCCTGGTGCTCTTGGTGCGGCGTGGTCAACGTGGTCAATGAACGACATCCATCGGACGTGGACTGTACTTGGAGAGGCTGACAGCTGGTTTCACAGCCGCACATAAGGAAATGCCTCCTTATTACGCGCAAAATAATGATTCCTCCACCTGACATCTGGGACCCATCGGAAGGGCCTCTGTATTTCGTGAAAAAAAGTTCCCCCCCGCTGACAAGTCGGACCCACCAGCTATATCTTTGCACGCAAGGAAGTGCCTCCTTATTACGCACAAAAAAAATGAATACTCCCCTTCTAGCTGGGACCCAACATAGTGGGAGGCTGACTTGGGCCTACTAAGTTGACGGGGACGGAGGGCTTTGTCAGCTTAGTCAATATGAACGATTCTAGCTCCTGTGATTGTACGATGTCCATTCAACGGTCATAGTGCTTCTTCAACCTCTAGTCTTCTTGCTCCAGCCGCCCAAAGCAGCGCCGGTCGTGCCTCCTGCTCCTGCCTCCCGTGGTCGGCTGTGCTGCCGCGGAGGCCTCACCACGCCCTACTACTCCCACCGCTGGCCAGGCCATCCCTCCACTCACCCACACCCCCTGTTATTCTGCGGCGACGGCAACCTCACACCGAAGCCGAACCAGCGAACCCTCATACTCCTCTCCGCGTGGGTATCAACTGTCGCGTCTTCCCCGGCTCCGCGTCGTCCCCTTCCTAGGCCTCGCCATCGTCCACCGCCCTGGTGCTCTTGGCGCCGCGTGGTCAACGTGGTCAAGGAACGACTTCCATCGGAAGAGTACTGTACATGGAGAGGCTAACAGCTGGGTCCACGGCCGCAGCAAGGAAGTGCCTCCTTATTACGCGGAAAATAATGATTCCTCCACCTGACAGTAGGGACCCACCGGACGGCCCACCGTATTTGACGAAAAAAACGTTCCCCCTGAGTGTTGGGACCCACCAGCTACATCTTCGCATGCAAGGAAGTGCATCCATATTATGGGAAAAAATGATTCACCCCCTGACTGCTGGGACCCACCAGCTACATCTTCGCATGCAAGGAAGTGCCTGACAGTTGGGACCCACCCGGTTGAAGCGTACATAGCGTTGTCATTCTGGTCGCGAATGTGTACGTACATACTGGTCGATCGGTCTGTCTGCAGGCTGCAGCGATGAACCGTGGCCGTGTAAGGAAGGGCACGTGTAGTAGTAGAGGCGCGCACGTGTGGTAGTAGAGGCGCGCACGTAGCATGTACACGTACGTACAGCAGCCAGGGTGCAAGAAAGTAAATACGGCCACGTACGTACATACGGGCGGGGTCTCGAACGCCTACTCGCGCATACGTACGGCCAGGGCTCATGTACATGGCTATGGCTAGGTCAGAACGGAGAAACTGCATCGTCGTCGTGTTCATGGGAGGCAACGGAATGCGTCGTGTTCATCAGGAGGCAACGGAACGCGTGCTGTTCATCGGGAGCCAACCGGCTTGGACGGAATAGGCGATGGAAACGAGGCCTGGCGTACCGCAGAATGGAGGAAACAGCCTTGTGTTCGACCGGCCATGGTGGAAACGGGATCCTGTTCATTGGGAGGGGTCTGGCGTACCGCAAAACGGATGAAACGGACCTCCTACGGTCGAAAGGGGGTCCTGTTGATCGGGAGGGGTGTGGCGTACCGCAAAACGGAGGAAACAGACTTGTGTTGGAGCGCTACGGTCGAAACGGGGGTCCTGTTCGTCGGGAGAGGTGTGGCGTACCGCAAAACGGGACTCCACTCATCTCCACCATCGACCTCCTCCAGCCTCCGCCTGCGACTGTTCATCCACGGGCTCCTGTTCATCCAGCCTCCACCGCGCGCTCCTCCACCAGCTCATGTTCAACCAGCCCTCTCCACGGGGGTCCTGTTCAACCGCCCTCTCCATGGGCTACTGTTCATCCAGCCCTCAACCGGCTACTGTTCAACCAGCCCTCCATCGGCAACTGTTCAACCAGCCCTCCATGGGGTCCTGTTCATCCAGCCCTCCACGGGGTCCTGTTCATTCACCGGCTCGATCGATCGGGGTACTGTTCATCCAGCGGCAACGGCCTATACTACCACGGGTTCCTGTTCATCCAACCCCCCACCGGGAACTGTTCATCCAAACCCCCCAACAACGCTCACTGTTCATCCAGAGGCAGCATCGATCGGCTTCAGTTAGCAGTAGTAGCGAAGGAATCGCTTGATCGGGTTCAGTTAACAGCCATCGATCGATCGCTCGGGTTCAGTAATGCGTAGCCTGCAGTGCAACCGCTCGGGTTCAGTTAGAGCCCAACGGCTCACTCGGGTTCAGTTAGAGCGCAACGCCTCGCACACACGCGCATACGTAAGAGAGAAACGCGCATCGCTCGGCCCCCGACCAACCACCGTAACCGGGAACTCCCCTAATATTTTCCTCGCCCTCGCTTCTACCACGGTTTTCTCCGTCATGGACGGCCCAAAGAATGTCACGCAGCTGCGTCTCCGGCCCGCCCAGGACGAAAAACCCATTTTCTGTCATGATTTTTTGTCGTAGAAGTAGGAGCCTTATAAGCCACAAGTATAGGGGATCGCAACACTTTTCGAGGGTAGAGTATTCAACCCAAATTTATTGATTCGACACAAGGGGAGCCAAAGAATATTCTCAAGTATTAGAAGTTGAGTTGTCAATTCAACCACACCTAGATAACTTAATATCTGCAGCAAAGCATTTAGTAGCAAAGTAGTATGGAAGTAACGGTAACGGTGGCAAAAGTAACAGTAGCAGTTTTGTAGTAATTGTAACAGTGGCAACGGTAAAGTAACTAAGCAAAGAGCAATATGTGAAAAGCTCGTAGGCATTGGATCGGTGATAGATAATTATGTCGGATGCGATTATTCATGCAACAGTTATAACATAGGGTGACACAGAACTAGCTCCAACTCATCAATGTAATGTACGCATGCATTCCGAATATAGTCATACGTGCTTATGGAAAAGAACTTGCATGACATGTTTTGTCCTACCCTCCCGTGGCAGCGGGGTCCTTGCTACCTCTTGAGCACTGCGTTGGTTTTCCCTTGAAGAAGAAAGGGTGATGCAGCAAAGTAGCGTAAGTATTTCCCTCAGTTTTTGAGAACCAAGGTATAAATCCAGTAGGAGGCCACGCACGAGTCCCTCGCACCTACACAAACAAATAAATCCTCGCAACCAACGCAATAAAGGGGTTGTCAATCCCTTCACGGTCACTTAAGAGAGTGAGATCTGATAGATATGATAAGATAATATTTTTGGTATTTTTATGACAAAGATGCAAAGTAAAGAAAGCAAAATAAAGACAACGCTAGAAATAACTTGTTGACGGGAAATTAATATGATGGAAAATAGACCCGGGGGCCATAGGTTTCACTAGTGGCTTCTCTCATGAGCATAAGTATTACGGTGGGTGAACAAATTACTTTTGAGCAATTGACAGAATTGAGCATAATTTTGAGAATATCTAGGTATTATCATGTATATAGGCATCACGTCTAAGACAAGTAGACCGACTCCTGCCTGCATCTACTACTATTACTCCACACATCGACCGCTATCCAGCATGCATCTAGAGTATTAAGTTCATAAGAACAGAGTAACGCTTTAAGCAAGATGACATGATGTAGAGGGATAAACTCATGCAATATGATATAAACCCCATCTTGTTATCCTCGATGGCAACAATACAGTACATGCCTTGCTGCCCCTACTGTCACTGGGAAAGGCCACCGCAAGATTGAACCCAAAGCTAAGCACTTCTCCCATTGCAAGAAAGATCAATCTAGTAGCCCAAACCAAACTGATAATTCGAAGAGACTTGCAAAGATAGCCAATCATACATAAAAGAATTCGGAGAAGATTCAAATATTGTTCATAGATAAACTTGATCATAAACCCACAATTCATCGGTCTCAACAAACACACCGCAAAAGAAGATTACATCGAATAGATCTCCACAAGAGAGGGGGAGAACATTGTATTGAGATCCAAAAAGAGAGAAAAAGCCATCTAGCTAATAACTATGGACCCGAAGGCCTGAGGTAAACTACTCACACATCATCGGAGAGGCTATGGTGTTGATGTAGAAGCCCTCCGTGATCGATGCCCCCTCCGGCGGAGCTCCAGAAAAGGCCCCAAGATGGGATCTCACGGGTACAGAAGGTTGCGGCGGTGGAATTAGGTTTTTGGCTCCGTATCTGGTAGTTTGGGGGTACGTAGGTATATATAGGACGAAGAAGTACGTCGGTGGAGCAACGTGGGGCCCACGAGGGTGGAGGGCGCGCCAAGGGGGTAGGTGCACCCCCTACCTCGTGCCTTCCTGGTTGATGTCTTGACGTAGGGTCCAAGTCCTGTGGATCACGTTCGTTCCGAAAATCACGTTCCCGAAGGTTTCATTCCGTCTGGACTCCGTTTGATATTCTTTTTCTGCGAAACTCTGAAATAGGCAAAAAACAGCAATTCTGGGCTGGGCCTCCGGTTAATAGGTTAGTCCCAAAAATAATATAAAAGTGTATAATAAAGCCCAATAATGTCCAAAACAGAATATAATATAGCATGGAACAATAAAAAATTATAGATATGTTGGAGAAGTATCAGTCCTATTGGAAACTAAGGGATATTAAGGCCTCCTTTTAATAGAGTACCGGACCAAAGCATTAACACATAGTGAATACATGAACTCCTCAAACTACGGCCATCACCGGGAGTGGTCCCGATTATTGTCACTTCGGGGTTGCCGGATCATAACACATAGTAGGTGACTAATGACTTGCAAGATAGGATCAAGAACTCACATATATTCATGAAAACATAATATGTTCAGATCTGAAATCATGGCACTCGGGCCCTAGTGACAATTATTAAGCATAGCAAAGTCATAGCAACATCAATCTCAGAACATAATGGATACTAGGGATCAAACCCTAACAAAACTAACTCGATTACATGATAAATCTCATCCAACCCATCACGGTCCAGCAAGCCTATGATGGAATTACTCACGCACGGCGGTGAGCATCATGAAATTGGTGATGGAGGATGGTTGATGATGATGACGGCGATGGATTCCCCTCTCCGGAGCCCCGAACGGACTCCAGATCAGCCCTCCCGAGAGGCTTTAGGGCTTGGCGGCGGCTCCGTATCGTAAAACACGTTGAATCCTTCTCTCTGATTTTTTTCTCCCCGAACGTGAATATATGGAGTTGGAGTTGAGGTCGGTGGAGCACCAAGGGGCCCATGAGGCAGGGGGCGCGCCCAGGGGGGTAGTTGTCGGTGGGAAGCGACACCTATGGGATCACAAGAATCCCTACTACGGCTGCCGGGGCGCAGGGTTGTGAGAAGAGAAGTATTAGCAGTCAACACAAGGATCATTTACCCAGGTTCGGGCCGCGAGGATGCGTAATACCCTAGTTGTAACACCCCGCATGTTACTTGCCATATTTGTAACTCCGACTCTTGCCATTTTCGGCCATGTGTTATGATATTCCCTCCGTTGTCGGGTTTTGTTTTTCGTTTTGCATTTTGTTCTTGTCATGCATTTCTTATCATGTCATCATGTGCATTGCATTTGCATACGTGTTCGTCTCATGCATCCGAGCATTTTCCCCGTTGTCCGTTTTGCAATCCGGTGCTCCTATCTCCCCCAGTGCACCCCTTTCGTTTTCTTTCGTGAGCGGGTGTCAAACTTTCTCGGAATGGACCGAGGCTTGTCATGTGGCCCTAGTATACCACCCGGAGACCACCGGTCAAGTTTCGTTTCATTTGGAGGTCGTTTGGTACTCCAACGGTTAACCGGGCATCCGCAAAGTTCATTTGTGTGTTGCAGCAAAACCCCCCTAAAAACCAGATCAAAACCCACCAAACTCTCTTCCATGCCCTAGGTCGTTCGATCACGATCGTGTGGGCGAAAACCGCACCTTATTTGGAGCCTCCTAGCTCCCTCTACCTATTTATATGTGAGTACCCCGAAATTACATTCGCAGTCCCCGAAACCCTAGCCTTCGTCCCTCCGCGCGCCGGACGTGTCCGTACGCCGCCGGACACAACCCGCCGCCGCCCGCAGCCAATAAGGGCGCGCCACGTCACCCCGGGCGCCCTCTCTCTCCTCCTCGCGCCGCCGGCCCGCCGGGCCCAGGCGGGGCCTGCCCGGCCCGTACCGCCGCCGCCTGCCTCCCGCCCAGCCTGCCCCGCCGCGTCGCTTCTCCGTCGGCCCCGGCCACCCGCGCCGCCGCCGCGCCGGGGTGCGCCGCCGCCGCCGCGCGCGGGCACCCGCGCCCCGCCGCCTGCCGGTGCCGCCGCCTCCTCCTCCCTCCGGTTTCCTCGCCGTGGCCTCCTGCTTCCCCCCGTTGCCGGCCGCCATCGCTGGCCACGGGAGCCTCGAGCCCAGCCGGCCCCGATATGGATCGAGTCAACGCATAAGGTTGACCCCGAGCCCCCCTCAAAATTTCCAAAGTCTGTGATTTTTTGCAGCAAGTGCCCCTGTTCCTCATTGCATAACTCACTGTGCATAGCTCCGTTTCGCGCGTGTCATATGTCAAATTGTTCGTCTCGTGATGCTCTAAATTTTGTTCAATTGCACCATGTTCATTAGAGCTCAGCTTGATGACCAAATCTCTGTTGCAAGAGGGCTAGTTGCTGTTATCTGCTGGTTCTTATCAGAACTTGGAGATTTGTCATTTTGTATCTTTAAATCTGTGCATCTTATGGGCATGAGCTCTATATGTGTTTTGTTGTATGCCATGCCATCTTTCCAAGGGTGTATGCCATGTATTTTTGTGGTCTCCATGGTGACTAGCACAAGCATGCAAACTAGGCCCCGTAATGTTTCTGATTTCAGGGACAGTGATTTCTCCAAGTCCTCGTCTGCTGTTATTTTGTTACCATGTAACTTGATGCTACAGAGAGATCCATGCATATTTTGGAGATGTTCAGTAAGGATGTTTTGTAGCTATTGTTGTAATTGATCCATTACTACCCTTGTTTGCAATTATGGAGTGCCATAGCATGACTCAATCTTGCTCTACTTTTGCTATGAAATATTTCTGGCAGATTCTTAACATGATATGCAATTTTGCCAAACTTGTTGTAGTTGATCCATACATGCTATGCTTTTTTTCTTGCCATGGATAGCTTCATAAACATGCCATCTTGCTGTAGGTATGCTAGTTTTGTCATGCATTGCTTTGTGGTGAGTGCATCAGGCTCACCAACATGCCTACATATTATTGTTTCTGCCATGCTCTGTTTTCTGCCAAGTCTGAAACCTGATAACGAAACTTGCTATGTTTACCTGCTTGCCATCATATCTTCTTGTCCTTTTTGGCTTATGGTCACTAAGGTACTTTTGTCATATGCATTTAGTAGAATACTTCCATTCCTTGTTTTGCTATGTTAAGTTCCTGTAGCATGTTGATTTCGTGCTCTGAACATTGCTACCTGATGCTGTTTTCAGCCATGTCCAGTTTTTCACCAAGTCTGTGATCCTGTTATCTTTTGCACTTTTGCCATGCTTGTTTGAGCTTGATATGTTGTGATCTAGCCGTAGCTCAGTGTTCATCTTTTGTCAAGCATCTCCTGTAGATTACAGTCATATGCTTTGTTGCTATTTTGGAGTGCTGTAGCATTGTTACTTGTTGCATTTTAAGTTCTATCATGCTGTTAATCGCAGATTCGTGTCATTCTTGTTTTGCCCGCCATTTGCAAACCGTGCATCCGTTTCCTGTGATCTTTATATCGATTTCGACCAAAATCATCTCATATTTCCAGTGGCATGCTTGGTTTGCCAAGTTACTGCCTTGTTCATCTTTTTCCTTCCGGAGCACGCATATGCATCGCATATCATATCTCGCATATCATACATGTTTTGCATCATGTTGCTTGTGCATTTCTCGTGGTTGATTGTGGTTCCGTGTGTTTGTGTTCTTGTCTTGGGTAGAGCCGGGAGACGAATTCGTGAACGAGGAACCTGTTGAGTACGCTTACGAGGATCAAGCTTTCGACAACTCTAAGAACCCCGAAGATGACCACCCCTCGAAATCACTTCTATCTTTGCTTTGCTAGTTGTTCGCTCTATTGCCATGCCGCGCTACCTATCACTTGCTATATCATGTCTCCCATTTTTCCATGTCAGCCACTAACCATCCTTTCCTAGCAAACCGTTGTTTGGCTAAGTTACCGCTTTTGCTCAGCCCTTCTTATAGCGTTGCTAGTTGCAGGTGAAGTTGAAGTTTCTTCCATGTTGGAACATGGATATGTTGGGATATCACAATATCTCTTATTTAATTAATGCATCTATATATTTTGGTAAAGGGTGGAAGGCTCGGCCTTATGCCTGGTGTTTTGTTCCACTCTTGCCGCCCTAGTTACTGTTATACCGGGATTATGTTCCTTGAGTTTGCGTTCCTTACGCGGTCGGGTGATTTATGGGACCCCCTTGACAGTTCGCCTTGAATAAAACTCCTCCAGCAAGGCCCAACCTTGGTTTTACCATTTGCCACCTAAGCCTTTTCCCCCGGGTTTTCGCGAGCCCGAGGGTCATCTTTATTTTAACCCCGGACCAGTGCTCCTTCGAGTGCTGGCCCAAACCGAGCGATGTCCGGCGCCCCCTAGGCAACCAGGGTCAATGCCAACCCGACGTCTGGCTCATCCGTTGTGTCCTGAGAACGAGATATGTGCAGCTCCTATCGGGATTTGTCGGCACATTCGGGGGCTTTGCTGGTCTTGTTTTACCATTGTCGAAATGTCTTGTAAACCGGGATTCCGAGACTGATCGGGTTTTTCCAGGAGAAGGTTTATCCTTCATTGACCGTGAGAGCTTATGATGGGCTAAGTTGGGACACCCCTACAGGGTATTATCTTTCGAAAGCCGTGCCTGCGGTTATGAGGCAGATGGGAATTTGTTAATGTCCGGTTGTAGAGAACTTGTCACTTGACCCAGTTAAAATACATCAACTGTGTGTGTAACCGTGACGGTCTCTTCTCGGCGGAGTCCGGGAAGTGAACACGGTTTGAGTTATGTATGACGTAAGTAGGAGTTCAGGATCACTTCTTGGTCATTGCTAGATGACGTCCGTTCCATTGCTTCTCTTCTCGCTCTCTTTTGCGTATGTTAGCCACCATATATGCTTATTGCCGCTGCAGCTCCACCTCATTACACCTTCCTCTCCTATAAGCTTAAATAGTCTTGATCTCGCGGGTGTGAGATTGCTGAGTCCTCGTGACTCACAGATTCTACCAAAAAAGTTGCAGGTGCCGACGATGCCAGTGCAGATGATGGGGTCGATCTCAAGTGGGAGTTCGACGAGGAACGTGGTCGTTACTATGTGTCTTTTCCTGATGATCAGTAGTGGAGCCCAGTTGGGACGATCGGGGATCTAGCATTTGGGGTTATCTTATTTTCATCTGGATTTTGGCCCTAGTCGGTCTATATGTTTGTATTTTGGATGATGTATGAATTATATTTATGTATCGTGTGAAGTGGCGATTGTAAGCCAACTCTTTATCCCATTCTTGTTCATTACATGGGATTGTGTGAAGATGACCCTTCTTGCGACAAAACCACTATGTGGTTATGCTTCTAAGTCGTGCCGTGACACGTGGGAGATATAGCCGCATCGTGGGCGTTACAAGTTGGTAATCAGAGCCATCCCCGACTTAGGAGCCCCCTGCTTGATCGAATCGCTGGCGTTGTTGAGTCTAGAACAAAAATGTTTTGAGTCTTAGGATTATATATATCGGAGAGTAGGATTCTTTTTACTCGTCAGTCCCTTCGTCGCTGTGGTGAGGTCTTCTGACGTAGAAGTTTTGACTATTCTCTCCTCAAATTTCACTAAAAAAAATTTTAGGATCACGCGGGTATCTTGGAATCGTTCCGATGGATTTGTGACGAGAACATTGTTCTTGGTGCCTCCTGACATTTAGGGGTTGTGGCAGTGTCCCGGGGAGTTGAGCTCCGAGGTGTTGTCGTCACAATTTTATCGTTGCAGTTCTGGAATACCTGAGTTTCGCCGACATCGAAATCTCCTTTATGCAGTTGTTGGTGAGATCACCTCGACGCCACCCAGTACTAGGGCGGGAGTTCGGGAGTATTGCCATAACTCGTATAACAGATGTTTTTCGAAGGTTGAGGTAAACGATTTCCGAAGGTTTCTTGGTTATGTGTTGACGGATGGATACAGCTGGATCTAGGGATTGTTAGTTTGGGTGATATATTTTGTGTCCCCTGTATCCCCAACACCAGATTGCATAACCAGAGAGTTTCGGGAGTTTATAAGTGGGAATTCAAGTAGCCTTAGGATATCTTTCCGACAGACGCATGATATGAGATTGGGGTTCGACGTCTAGTGGTCCGCCTGTACACGGTTGGTTTTACAGTGGTCTCGTAGTGTCTTAAAGAGTCCTTGGCTATGCCGACTCGGGAACGCTTCGTATGTCATGTGCACAGCCTTGTACATGATGGTGCTGTACGATTGAGCCCGTGTGGGCCCGACCACGAAAACTTCAGACGAAACCTCTATCATATGTTTGTTCCGGCTTATTCTGCAAGCCAATACTTTGTTTTGTTTTGTATTATGGTATTCGAGTTGCTTCGAAGTCATATGTTGATTCCATATCTTTTTCAAGTGGCTTCTCAACTTATGGAAGTGTGATGATTTACTATGGAATTCATTCGTTCATCTTCGTTCGAATGTTTATTGTGAAGACTATATGTTGCAATTTCTATCCGTTGATTCTACTTATCTATTTGTCTATCAAGATGCTAACGGATGTCACCCTCTTCAGGATGGCTCCGCCTACGCGTCAGAATCCGGATCGCAATGAAGGGAGTCAAGCAAACCCTCCGCCACCACCTCCACCTCTGGAGGCATGGCAAGCTATCATGGCAGCCACCAACGCCAATGCTCAGATGATTCTGCAACTCTTGCAAGAACGCACCCAAGGGCAAGGCAATCAAGGAAATCAAGGTAAAGGCAACAATCAGTTTCACTTCGCTACACTCAACCAGTTTCTCGCAAATCAGCCCAAGTCTTTCAGCTACTATGCCGAGGCCACGGATGCCAATGATTGGCTCGTGGACATCAACAAGCATTTGGAATGTAGCAATGTCAGGCCTGAGGACTATGTCAAGTTCGCTTCTTTTCAGCTCAAGGACCAAGCTGCTGATTGGTTTCAACAATACAAAGATTCCAGAGGAGGTCGTGTGATCACTTGGACTGACTTCTGTCGGGACTTCAAAGCGCACCACATTCCACAAAGTGTTGTTGAGAGCAAGCGTGAGGAGTTCCGCAATCTCAAGCAAGGCAACATGTCTGTGTATCAATACAACATCCAGTTTCAGAAACTTGCTCGCTTTGCTAAACAAGACGTTCCTGATGAAAAGAGCATGATCTATCACTTCAGAGGTGGCCTTAAAGAGGATCTGCAGTTAGCTCTCGTTCTTGTTGCGCCTACTCAGTTTGATCAATTCTATAACATGGCACTGAAGCAAGAGGCTGCTCAGCTCAAGTGTGAGGCTTCTAAGAAGAGAGTCAGAGACGCAGTTCAGTCTTCTTCTTCCTCACTTGTGGCAGCTAAGCAACAGAAGTTCTGGTTGCCTCCTCCTCCTCCGTTTCGTCAGCCTTACCAGCAGAAGAACAAAGGTGGCCATGGTTCTTCCAACTCTTCCAACTCTGGCTATCAGAACAAGTCTCAGAATCAAGCTCCAAAGTCCAATGCTCCTTATCACCGTCCACTCTCAGAGGTGACTTGCAACAAGTGTCAGCAGAAAGGCCACTATGCTAACAAATGCTTCAACCAAAGGCGTCTGCCTCCTCCTCCTCCTGTCAGATCTTCCAGCAATGCAGTGGTCAAGCATAATCCAAAGTCTGCAAAGGTGAACATGATGAATGCAGCTCAAGCGGAGGAATCTACTAATGTGATAATGGGTAATCTTCCTGTTAATGATATTCCTGCAAAAGTTCTTTTTGATACTGGTGCATCGCTTTCTTTCATATCAAGACCATTTGCATTTAAGCATCAGTTGGTTTATCAAGATTTGCCTAGACCGTTATCAGTTGTCTCTCCGGGTAAATTCATGAATGCAAGCTCCATGGTTCCGGATGTTTCCATCAAGATGGGCAACTATGAATTTCGGTCTTCTCCAATTGTTCTTGGTGACTCGGATATTGATCTTATTCTCGGGATGGGCTGGCTTTCTAAGCACAAGGCTCAACTTGATTGTGCTGCCAGGGAAATTCAATTGACACACTCTTCTGAGGATGTGATTATTTATGCCGCTCATGATGAAACCATTCGGTTTTTTCTCTCAATGAGAAGGGCGAATTGAATGCCATCTCTCAAATTCCAGTCGTTTGTGAGTATCAAGATGTCTTTCCAGAAGAGCTTTCGGGTATGCCTCCTCATCGGCCAGTTGAGTTCGTTATCGAACTAGAGCCTGACACTGAACCCGTTTGCAAGCGTCCATACAAGCTTGGACCCAACGAGCTGAAGGAATTGAAGAAACAACTCGATGAACAAGAGCATCTGGGTTTGATCAGACCGAGTTCATCTCCATGGGGTTGTGGTGTTCTTTTTGTAAAGAAGAAGGATGACACGGACCGACTTTGTGTCGACTACCGTCCATTGAACAAGAAAACAATCAAGAACAAGTATCCACTTCCCAACATCAATGAGCTATTCGAGCAACTCAAAGGTGCTAAAGTATTCTCAAAGCTTGACCTTCGTATGGGTAATCATCAGATTCGCATTCGTGAAGAAGATATTCCCAAGACAGCATTCAGAACAAGCTTTGGTTCTTATGAATATACTGTCGTGTCTTTCGGCCTTGTCAATGCTCCTCCAGTATTCTCTCTGTCGGGTGGTTGGTGCGACATATGCCAAGGGATGGCTTATCATTGTGGGAGCCAATAAAACGTCGCCGGTGCCTGGAAACGGGATGAGGCGAAGACATGCACGCCGGAGGATCTTACCCAGGTTCGGGGCTCTCCGAGGAGATAACACCCCTAGTCCTGCTCTGCGGGGTCTCCGCATGATCACTAGATCGATGAAAGGTAGCTACAATCGCTCCTAGAGCTGTTGAGATCAAGGGAGAAGAAGAACAAGGCTAGCTCTTGCTTCTCTCTATCTATGGTGTGTGTGTGCTATGCCTAGAAGCGAACTATGCTCAGAGGCCAACCCTTTGCATGGGTGCTCCGGGGGGTTTATATAGGGCTACCCCCCGGGGGTACAATGGTAATCCGGCTGGGCACTGGCCCCAGCCGTCAGTGTCTACGCTCGCCGGCTTCTCCGCCGGCTGCTGGGTCCCGCCAGCTGGTGGGTCCCGCCGGCTGCCGGCTACTTGGTCGACAGGCCGGCCCCATCGCCTAGGGTCTTGTCGGCGGCTGCTTACTGTAGCCGCGCCTCTGATGACGAGGGCTTTGTCGAGGTAAGCGTGGCTACAGTGGGCCGCCTCGGGGGCTCTCACTGTAGCCTTACCTCGTCTTGTCTCCTTAATGGGGCTCCTGCTTCGAGGAAGGGAGTAGCCGGCTTCTGGAGGCCGGCTACGCTCTTGGCCGACTGGGGAAGGCCGGGCCGCCTTCACGCCTCTCTCTGGCTGAAAGGGCCCGCCGCCCGCGGGCCGTACGGGAGTTGGTCGTGGGTGACGTCAAGGCTAGCATGGCTACAGTGCCGAGCCGCACGGGAGATGGCCGTCCCATGCGGCCTCCTGTAGCCATGCCCGCCTCGGGCTTCGGGCGTAGTGGGCCGCACTGTGGCCACACCCCGTCGTGTCGCCGTTATGTGGGAGTGGCTTGGAGTGGTTGTGGTCTCGGCCGGCTCTTTGGAGTCGGCGTCCTTCTAGGCCGGCTTCTTGGAGTCGGCCACCCTGTAATCGTCCTGGGGAGGGGTCGCTGAGGCAGGGTCGCCTTCCGGGAGTCGGCTTCAGGGGTAGCCGGCCAGGGAAGGCGGCCCGAATTCTTGGAGTGCTTGAAGGCCCAAAGGCCTGATAATTTTTCTGAAGAACCAGGGGTAGTCGATTGGCTACCCGTGGCCAATTACTCCGACACTCTCGGATGATGAATTTCATCTTCAAACCCCTATACCAATGAATTCGTCCTGGCGTGGAGGTTTTGATGGTCACCCCGCTGCGCGTCATGGCGCCTGGGGGCTTGGAGCCCTCGCCAGGGGGAGCCAGCAGCGACCAGCCGGGGCTAGGGGGAAGCGGCGACGACGTCATCATCTTGGAGAAGGCGCCGGAGCTGACCCCACCAACTGGGGCGGCCCAAGGCGGCCGGCCTGATCCGCCGCCTGCACAGTCGGCGGAGGGCGAGCCGGCCGCGAGGGTTGAGATGGCGGTCAGGATTCCGCCAAGCCGGCGTGCGGGGAAGGCCGCGTCGGAGCCGCAGAAGGCTGCGTCGGAACCACAGCCGGCCGTGGGCTCCAGCTCGTCGGCCCAAGATGCGGAGGCGGCCAGCACTACCTCGGGGTGGACACTAGGCAGAGGGACGGCCGTGGTGAACGTGGCTGCACAAGACGTCCGGACCCGGCTCCAAGGCCAAGCCGCGGCACTGAGGTAGTTCACCGACGAGTTCCTCGCAACGCGGGCGGCCATCCGGGTTAGTATTCCCCATCTTGCTTCGTCTTGACTTTGCTTTCTCTTCTTGATCTTGATTTCTTCCGTGGGGGCGCGTCAGCGCACCCACTGGGTGTAGTCCCCGAGTTCCGAGTCGGCTGCTGAGCAGGCGGCTTGGAACTTCTTGGAGGATTTGCCTTTGCTGTTTTCGTTCTCACTTCGGTCTTCTGTCCATCTTGCAGGACTACCACAACCTTCGAGCGGCTGCCTTCAACTCCCAGGCTCGGGAGCTGACTCAGAAGACCGCCGACCTTACTGAGAGCCGAGGTATGTGACTTGATCTTTATCTCATGTGGGGGCGCGTCAGCGCACCCACTGGGTGTAGTCCCCGAGATTCGGGCCGACTGCTGAGCAGTCGGGTCGGATCTTCCTTGACGACTTCTTACTGTTTTTCTTCTTCTTCCGACTTTGCAGCGGCCAATGCCAGTCTGAGGGCACAGCTGGGGGAGTCGCAGATTGCTCTTCGTGCCAAGGATGCCGAGCTCACCGCCTTGGTGCAGGAGCGCGACCGCCTGGTCAAGAAGCTGGCCGACCAGGAGGAAGGCCACAAGGCGGCGCTGAAGGCTGCGCAGGATCGCGAAGCCGCTCTCCAGGCGGAGTTCGAGACGGAGGCGGCCGGCTGGGCTGAGGCCAAGCAGAATCTGGTCTCTGGCGACAGCCAGATCGAAGATCTGGTTGACGGTAAGCCGCCTACCTCTCCGTCCTTTCTTGCCGTCTGCCACTTTGGCTTGCTTTCTGATTTTGGTGTTCTTCTCTTCCTTTCTTCTTCTTTGCGCAGAGTATTTCCCTGGCTATTCGACTGCTGCCAACCAGGCCATCGAGGCCCGTCGCCAGGCGCGGAGGCAAGCCGGCTTTGAAAGCTCGCCAACCGCCGGCCGCTCGCTGGAGGAACAGCTCCTGGCGATCCAGGCTCGCATCCAGCCGGCTCACCGGCTGCTCCGCCGGCTTCAGCGTGCCGAGGCGCAGGTCTTGGCCGCCCTCTGGCCCGGCCAAGCGGTCCCTCGCACCCCCAGTCGGACCGCTGACTGGCTGGAGGTGGCCGTCGGCCGCTTCGAGGCTTGGAAGGCGTCGGCGGCTCGCTCCGGTGCCAGGCGGGCGCTGGAGTTCGTCAAGGCCTGGTATCCCGGCCTGAACCTGGAGCAGCTGGCTACATGGCGGCAGCAAGCCAACACGGAGCTGGAGCCGGCGCGGCCGGCCATCATTCGGCGGGCTTCGGCGATCGCCGACTACACCAACACCAGCGTCTTCGCCCCCGAGGTGGACGACAACGGTGTCGCCCAGCCGAAGGAGTGGTTCGGGCTGGACCCGGCGTACGGCGAAGACTCGGCGGAGGAGATTGACTCCAGCGACGAGGGTGAAGAAGAGGAGGAGGAAGGTGAAGACGCCGAGCCGCCTGGTGGAGCAGTCCCCGGGCCGACTGCTGCAGTCCCCGAGCCGGGTTCTGAAGTCCCCGGGCCGGGTGCGACTACGGTAGTCCCCGGGCCAGTCATCGAAGTCCCCGTGCCGCCTGCGGGATTTCTCCAGTCGGATCCGGCTATTTCTGGCGCAGGCGGTACGAAGATGGAATCCGACTCTGGAGACGGCTTGATGGACGGCTTGAGGAGGCGCTGGAGGGAGACGCCAGTCGGTATGGCTTGTCGGGTGGAGCCGATCCGTGCTAGGGCATCTGCTTGGTCATTGTCGGCCCTTGGCACGCGAAGGAACCCGCACCCTTCGAAGTATCCGCTTATCTGCTGGACGAGGAAACGATAGCTCTCCATGTTCACGTCCTTGGCGTCCCAGTCGCCAGATGATTGCTGGACCACCAAGTCTGAGTCGCCGTAGCACAGGATCCGGCGTATGCCAATTCTTTGGCTAGCCGGAGCCCGTGTACGAGCGCCTCGTACTCGGCGACGTTGTTGGAGGCGGCGAAGTGGATCTGCAGCGTGTACTTGAGCTTGTCGCCTTTGGGAGAGGTGAGGACGATGCCGGCTCCCAAGCCGGTGCGCATCTTGGACCCGTCAAAGTGCATCCGCCAATGGGTAGAGTCGGGAGCCGGCGGTAAGTACTGGGTCTCGGCCCAGTCGACGATGAAGTCGGCCAATGCTTGCGACTTGACGGCGGTGCGGGGTTGATAGAAGATCGTGTAGGGCGCCAAGGCAATGGCCCATTTGGCCACCCGGCCGGATGCATCCCGGCTGCCTATGATCTCGGCGAGAGGGGCAGTGCACACGACCGTGATGGGGTGCTCTTGGAAGTAGGGCTTCCATTTCTTGGCAGCGAAGTACACCCCATAGCACATCTTCTGGTAGTGCGGGTAGTTTTGCTTTGAGCTGGATAGTACTTCGCTGAGATAGTAGACCGGCCTCTGGACTAGCTGGGCTCGGCCTTCCTCCGGGCGCTGGACCACAACAACAGTGCTGACGACTCGGCTAGTCGCGGCGATGTAGAGGAGCATGGGCTCCTTCTCAGTCGGCGCTGCCAGGACAGGCGGAGTGGTCAATATTTTCTTCAACTCATGGAAGGCTTGGTCGGCTTGATCGTTCCACTCAAAGTGAGTGGACTTCTTCATGAGTCGGTACAAGGGGAGAGCCTTTTCTCCTAGTCGGCTGATAAAACGATTCAGGGAGGCTAAGCAGCCAGTGAACTTCTGCACATCTCGCAGCTTGGTGGGAATCTCCATCCTCTCGATGGCCTTGATCTTGACGGGGTTGCACTCAATGCCGCGTTCAGAGACCAGGAAGCCTAGCAGCTGGCCGGCTGGCACTCCGAACACGCATTTCTCGGGATTGAGCTTCATCTGGAATCGGCGCAAGTTGGCGAATGTTTCTTTCAGGTCTTCCAGCAAGGTACCATGCTTCTTTGTCTTCACCATAATGTCGTCTACGTAGACGTCGGCATTTCTGCCGAGTTGTTTCAAGAGACATTTCTGCATACAACGCTGAAAAGTGGCACCGGCATTTCTCAAGCCGAATTTCATTGTCAGGTAGCAGAAAGCTCCAAAGGGTGTGATGAAGGCAGTCTTCAGGCGATCAGCCGGGTCCAACTTGATCTGATGATACCCTGAGTATGCATCCAAAAAACTTAACAGCTCGCATCCGGCTGTGGAGTCTATCACTTGGTCAATCTGTGGCAGAGCAAACAGATCCTTTGGGCAGGCCTTGTTCAGACTAGTGTAGTCTATACACATACGCCACTTGTTATTCTTCTTCAGAACCAGAACTGGGTTGGCAAGCCACTCTGGAAAGAACACTTCCATGATAAAGCCGGCTGCAAGGAGCCGGGCTATCTCTTCTCCCACAATTCTTCGCTTCTCTTCTGACAGTCGGCGGAGGGGCTGCTTGACCGGCTTCGCATCATCTCGGACATGTAATTTGTGCTCGGCGAAATCCTTCGGGACACCCGGCATGTCCTTTGGGGACCATGCAAAGATGTCTCGATTCTCACGGAGGAAGTCGACGAGCTCGCCTTCCTATTTACTGTCCAAGTTCGCCCCAATCACAGCGAACCTCTCCGGGTGCTCCGGGTCCAGAGGTATCTTCTTCGTCTCTTTTGCAGGCTGGAAGGAGCCCTGCGCATCACAATCCTTGGGGTTGGGGGACAAGGCCGGCTGCTTGCCGGCCATGGCCACAACCCGTTCCAACATCTTCTTCTCTTCTGCCACCACGAGGGACTCGGCCAGCCGGCTACTGGCCATGGCGCACTCGATGGACTTCTTGTAGTCGCCGGCTACCGTGATGATCCCCTTCGAGCTCGGCATCTTCATCTTCAGGTAGGCGTAGTGGGGCACAGCCATGAACTTGGCCAGAGCAGGTCGGCCAAGCAGTGCATGATAGGGGCTCTCCAAATCCACTACCTCGAACCATATTGCTTCCCGGCGAAAATGATCTTTGTCTCCGAAGAGAACATCCATTTTGATCTTGCCGATTGGAGAGCAAGACAGGCCGGGTACGATACCATGGAAGACGGTGCGGCTCGGCATGAGCTGCTTCGCTTTGATGTTCAGCTTCTCCATGGTATCGCGGTACAGTATGTTGATACTGCTTCCGCCGTCTATCAGGACGCGGGAAAATCTGGTAGCTCGCCTCTCCGTCGCGAGGGTGACGTCCAAGACCATTGCATAGGAGCCGGGCGAAGGCATCACCTCTGGGTGGTCGGCCTGGCTCCAGCTGATTGGCTTTTCTGACCAGTGCATGAACTCGGCGGTGCTAGAGGCGACTGCATTCACTTCTTGGTGCTGTCGGCGTCGGCTGCGCTTGTCGTCGGCTTGACTAGTGAAGACGACGTAGGCGGCGTGCTCTTCGGGGAATTCGTCTTGGATGGCGCCGACTGCCGGCCGAGCCGCCGGCTGCTGGGGGGCCGGAGGCGGCGGGCCGGGAGGCGGAGGCGGCACCATTCCCTCGCCCTTGGTGATGCGGGTGAGCCAGTGGCATTTCCGGGTTGTGTGGTTGGACGGCTTCGCGCCGCTGTGGAACTTGCAGGGGGCATCGAGTGCTTGCTCGTAGGAGAAAGACGGCTGCCAAGGCGGCCGGCCACCCTTCTTCTTGGGAGCGGGCCGATCTTCGGGCTGCTCGTCTTCAACTGTGGCCACCTGCCGACTGGAGGAAGTCGGCATGGGGCCCTTGAGCTTGTGGTCGTTCTGGTAGGGGCGCCGATTGGGGTCGCCAGCCGGCGTCTTGGGAGCCGGAGCAATTACTTTCCAAGAGGCTTCCACTCGGAGCTCGGTCTTCATTGAGGAGTCGGCGGTGGCGTACTTGTCGGCGATGACCAGCAATTCATCGAGGGTAGCCGGCTCGTCGCAGAGGAGTCGGTGCTTGAGGAGGGTGCCCTCTCGGCACCCGGCGGTGAAGTACTCGATGGCCTGGACCTCGTGCACTCCCTCGCAGGAGTTGCGGAGCTCGGCCCATCGCGTGAGGTAGTCGCGGGTCGACTCGTTGGGCCCTTGGACATAGAGGGAGAGCTGGCGAGGCTTGGGAGGCCGCTTGTAGGTGCTGGTGAAGTTGCGGACGAAAACTTCGGTGAAGTCCAGCCAACTGTTGATGCTGTAGGGCTTGAGGCTGTTGAGCCATGTGCGCGCCGTGCCTTGCAGCCTGAGGGGGACGTACTTCACGGCGACGCGCCGATTGCCGTTGGCTATGCTGACGGCCGTGGAGTAGTCAATGAGCCAATCTTCCGGCTTCACGGAGCCGTTGTACTTGGGCGTGTCTCTGGGGAGCGAGAACCCTTTGGGGAAGGGCTCGTCGCGGATGCAGGGGCCAAAGCATGGCGGGCCGACATCGTCTTCTTCTTCTAACACCAAGGATTGAGCAAGGCGGTCGATCCTGTGGCGGGCGTCACTCTCGCCAACTCCTTCTCGGCGGCCGAGTCGGTCGCCAAGAGTCGGATGTGTGATGGGCGGCGGAGTGAGGCGTCTTTCTCTTCGAAGCGGGGGAGGAGGCAGGTTTCCTTCGTGCTCTACTGCTCGAGGGCGGCCCTCCGCATTGCGCTCGATGGTGATGCGAGTCCGGCTGCGGCTGGCAGCCGGCTCCTTGTCTTTCTTCTGGCGCGCGCCGCTCGCAGTCGGCGAGCGAGACGTCGCGGCGTGCTCCCGGCGCGGGGGATGACTGTCAGCACGGGCGCTGGCTTCGTGCCGTTCTGCTGCCGCGTCGATCAGCTCGTCATGTAGGGGAGCTCATCGGCTCCCAGCCCATTGAGCTCCTCTGCAGCCGCCTGAGCGGCTCGCAGATTCTCGAGCGGGGTGGCGTAGACGGAGCGATCTGCGCCCAACATGCTGGCAACGGCCCCGCCGCGCTTCTGGACGAAGCCGGCTCGGCTCGGGCCGCTGGGCGGCGGCGTACCGAAGGCGGCGCGGTCGACTTCGCGCTGGTGAGCCTCGGTGAGGCGTCTCATCGAGGCTATCTTCTGGCCCTCCGCGATGAGGGCAAGGCGGCGTGCCTCCAGGGTCTCGGCGTCGGCGTCGGCCGGGATGGGGACGGAGAGGTCGTGCATCGCCGCTTGCTGAGCGTCGCGGGCATTCTCGCCCGAGTTGGAGACGTGGCTGATGACCAGCACTTCGGTGACAGCGTTGCTGCCGCTGTCAGCTCGAGGGAGGGGGTCGTCGAAGACCACCACGTCGGAGGGGTAGGCGTCGAGCGACGCGGTGTCGGAGTCGATGAGCATCGGGTCGGTGGAGCCGACCGACTCCATGTCCGCAGCAGGCTCGCTGGAGACGTGAAGTTGGTCGAGGAGGCTGACGAGGCGGCTCTCGGGGTAGTCGGTGCCTGCGTCGGACGCAGGCTCGTCGGAGATGCGAGTCTTGCCGAGCAGATCGGCGAGGCGGCTCGCTGCGCAGGCGTCGTCGACGCCTTGCAGCGCGTCGAGGCAAACGCCATCGGGCGCAGCAGGCTGGCTGCGCTCGCGGGGGAGGAAGAGGGTTCCCGTCCAGAACAGGTCTTCGGACGACGGTGCACCTGGCCCCACGGTGGGCGCCAAATGTCGGGTGGTTGGTGCGACATATGCCAAGGGATGGCTTATCATTGTGGGAGCCAATAAAACGTCGCCGGTGCCTGGAAACAGGATGAGGCGAAGACATGCACGCCGGCGGATCTTACCCAGGTTCGGGGCTCTCCGAGGAGATAACACCCCTAGTCCTGCTCTGCGGGGTCTCCGCATGATCACTAGATCAATGAAAGGTAGCTACAATCGCTCCTAGAGCTGTTGAGATCAAGTGAGAAGAAGAACAAGGCTAGCTCTTGCTTCTCTCTATCTATGGTGTGTGTGTGTGCTATGCCTAGAAGCAAACTATGCTCAGAGGCCAACCCTTTGCATGGGTGCTCCGGGGGGTTTATATAGGCCTACCCCCCGGGGGTACAATGGTAATCCGGCTGGGCTCTCGTCCCAGCCGTCAGTGTCTACGCTCGCCGGCTTCTCCGCCGGCTGCTGGGTCCCGCCGGCTGCCGGCTACTTGGTCGACAGGCCGGCCCCACCGCCTAGGGTCTTGTCGGCGGCTGCTTACTGTAGCCGTGCCTCTGATGACGAGGGCTTTGTCGAGGTAAGCGTGGCTACAGTGGGCCGCCTCGGGGGCTCTCACTGTAGCCTTACCTCGTCTTGTCTCCTTAATGGGGCTCCTGCTTCGAGGAAGGGAGTAGCCGGCTTCTGGAGGCCGGCTACGCTCTTGGCCGACTGGGGAAGGCCGGGCCGCCTTCACGCCTCTCTCTGGCTGATGGGGCACGCCGCCCGCGGGCCGTACGGGAGTTGGTCGTGGGTGACGTTGAGGCTAGCATGGCTACAGTGCCGAGCCGCACGGGAGATGGCCGTCCCATGCGGCCTCCTGTAGCCATGCCCACCTCGGGCTTCGGGGGTAGTGGGCCGCACTGTGGCCACACCCCGTCGTGTCGCCGTTATGTGGGAGTGGCTTGGAGTGGTTGTGGTCTCGGCCGGCTCTTTGGAGTCGGCGTCCTTCTTGGCCGGCTTCTTGGAGTCGGCCACCCTGTAATCGTCCTGGGGAGGGGTCGCTGAGGCAGGGTCGCCTTCCGGGAGTCGGCTTCAGGGGTAGCCGGCCAGGGAAGGCGGCCCGAATGCTTGGAGTGCTTGAAGGCCCAAAGGCCTGATAATTTTTCTGAAGAACCAGGGGTAGTCGATTGGCTACCCGTGGCCAATTACTCCGACACTCTCGGATGATGAATTTCATCTTCAACCCCTATACCAATGAATTCGTCCTGGTGTATCTTGATGATATCTTGGTCTTCTCCAAGAACAAGAAGGATCATGCCAAACATTTGCGATTGGTGCTCGACAAGCTCAGAGAGTATCAATTCTATGCGAAGTTCTCCAAATGTGAGTTTTGGCTCGATGAAGTTCTTTTCCTTGGTCACATCATCTCTGCCAAGGGCATCGCTGTTAATCCCGAGAAGGTGTCCGCAATTGTGAATTGGGAACCCCCTCAAAATGTCAAGCAGCTCCGCAGTTTTCTTGGTCTTGCAAGCTATTGCCGAAGATTCGTTGAGAATTTCTCCAAGATTGCAAAGCCTCTTTCCAACCTCCTCCAGAAGCATGTGAAGTATGTCTGGTCTCCTGAGTGTGACGTTGCTTTCAACACTCTCAAAGAGAAACTCGTCACTGCTCCTGTCTTAACTCCTCCTGATGAATCCAAGCCATTTGATGTTTTCTGTGATGCTTCTCTCCAAGGTCTCGGTGCTGTGTTAATGCAAGAGAAGAAAGTTGTGGCCTATACCTCTCGTCAGTTGAAGCCCAACGAAAAGAACTACCCCACTCACGATCTTGAGTTGGCGGCAGTTGTCCATGCATTGATAATGTGGAGACATCTCTTGTTGGGAAGACAAGTGGGCATTTTCACCGATCACAAGAGTCTCAAGTATATCTTCACTCAGCCCAACCTCAACCTCAGACAGACTCGATGGGTCGAAATGATTCAAGAGTACAATCTGAGTATCGAATATACTCCAGGCAAGGCCAATGTCATTGCAGATGCTTTAAGCAGGAAGGCTTATTGCAACAACTTAATTCTCAAGCCATTCCAACCGGATCTTTGTGAAGCTTTCCGCAAGCTGAATCTCCAAGTTGTTCCTCAAGGCTTTCTTGCCAACCTCATAGTCTCTCCTACTTTGGAAGATCAAATTCGTGAGGCACAACTTCTTGATGCCATGGTGAAGAAGGTGAAACGTGGTATCGACAAGGGTCTTTCCAAATACAAGTGCTATCGCATTGATGACAGAGACACTTTATTCTTCGAGGACCGGATTGTGGTTCCTAAAGGTGATCTAAGGAAAGTCATAATGAACGAGGCACACAATTCTCTTCTCCCCATTCATCTTGGAAGTACGAAGATGTACCATGACCTCAAGCAGTCGTATTGGTGGACTCGAATGAAACGAGAAATCGCTCAATTCGTGAATGAATGTAATGTCTGTCGAAGAGTGAAAGCAGAACACCAACGACCAGCTGGTCTCCTCCAACCTCTTGCTATCCCAGAATGGAAGTTTGATCATATCGAAATGGACTTCGTGACTGGATTTCCAAAGTCCAAGCGTGGAAATGATGCTATCTTTGTTGTTATCGACAAGCTTTCTAAAGTGGCTCATTTCCTTCCAATCAAAGAATCCATCACAGCAGCTCAGTTGGCAGAGCTATACACCTCCAAAATTGTCTCCTTGCACGGCATTCCACAATTGATTTCTTCAGATCGTGGAAGCATCTTCACCTGTAAGTTCTGGGACTCCTTCCAGAAGGCCATGGGCACAAACATTCGCTTCAGCACAGCTTTCCATCCTCAAACTAGTGGCCAAGTCGAGCGAGTCAATCAAATTCTTGAAGATATGCTCAGGGATTGTGTCATTTCCTTTGGCATGAAATGGGAAGATTGTCTTCCATATGCCGAATTCTCCTACAACAACAGCTTCCAAGCAAGTTCGTGCAAGGCCCCATTCGAGATTCTCTATGGCAGAAAGTGCCGTACTCCTCTCAATTGGTCAAAGACTGGTGAACGCCAACTTCTTGGCAATGACTTAATCAGAGAGGCTGAAGAAATGTGTAAAGTCATCCGTGATAATCTCAAAGCCGCGCAATCGCGCCAGAAGAGTTACTATGATAGTAAGCACCGTGATTTGGCTTTCGATATCGGAGACCATGTCTACCTCCACGTCTCTCCAATGAAAGGCACTCGTCGATTCGGTATCAAAGGGAAGCTTGCGCCTAGATACGTGGGTCCTTTCAAGATCATTGGCAAAAGAGGTGACCTCGCCTATCAACTTGAGCTTCCTTCCAACTTCGCGAATGTGCACGATGTGTTCCACGTGTCACAGCTCCGCAAGTGCTTCAAGACGCGTGAGCGCACTATCAACTTCGAAGAGATTGACGTCCAAGAAGATCTATCTTACCATGAGCACCCCGTTGCTATTCTTGAAGAAACTGAGCGCAAGACTCGCAACAAGTCAATCAAATTCCTGAAAGTGAAGTGGTCGCACCATTCCGATGGGGAAGCCACCTGGGAACGCGTGGACCATCTCCGTTCCGAATACCCAGAGTTCTTTCAGTCCTAGATCTCGGGACGAGATCCTCTCGTAGTGGTGGAGTGTTGTAACACCCCGCATGTAACTTGCCATATTTGTAACTCCGAATCTTGCCATTTTCGGCCATGTGTTATGATATTCCCTCAGTTGTCGGATTTTGTTTTTCGCTTTGCATTTTGTTCTTGTCATGCATTTCTTATCATGTCATCATGTGCATTGCATTTGCATACGTGTTCGTCTCATGCATCCGAGCATTTTCCCCGTTGTCCGTTTTGCAATCCGGCGCTCCTATCTCCCCCGGTGCACCCCTTTTGTTTTCTTTCGTGAGCGGGTGTCAAACTTTCTCGGAATGGACCGAGGCTTGTCATGTGGCCCTAGTATACCACCCGGAGACCACCGGTTAAGTTTCGTTCCATTTGGAGGTCGTTTGGTACTCCAACGGTTAACCGGGCATCCACAAAGTCCATTTGTGTGTTGCAGCAAAACCCCCCTAAAACCAGCTCAAAACCCACCAAACTCTCTTCCATGCCCTAGGTCGTTCGATCACGATCGTGTGGGCGAAAACCGCACCTTATTTGGAGCCTCCTAGCTCCCTCTACCTATTTATATGTGAGTACCCCGAAATTACATTCGCAGTCCCCGATACCCTAGCCTTCATCCCTCCGTGCGCCGGACGTGTCCGT
This sequence comes from Triticum aestivum, assembly GCF_018294505.1. Taxonomy (NCBI): domain Eukaryota; kingdom Viridiplantae; phylum Streptophyta; class Magnoliopsida; order Poales; family Poaceae; genus Triticum; species Triticum aestivum. The sequence continues at coordinate 297,047,241 of NC_057814.1, read as the reverse complement.
ACACCGCCGGACACAACCCGCCGCCGCCCGCAGCCAATAAGGGCGCGCCACGTCACCCCGGGCGCCCTCTCTCTCCTCCTCGCGCCGCCGGCCCGTACCGCCGCCGCCTGCCTCCCGCCCGGCCTGCCCCGCCGCGTCGCTTCTCCGCCGGCCCCGGCCACCCGCGCTGCCGCCGCGCCGGGGTGTGCCGCCGCCGCCGCCCGCGGGAACCCGCGCCCCGCCGCCCGCCGGTGCCGCCGCCTCCTCCTCCCTCCGGTCTCCCTCGCCGTTGCCTCCTCCTTCCCCCCGTCGCCAGCCGCCATCGCTGGCCACGGGAGCCTCGAGCCCAGCCCGCCCCGATCTGGATCGAGTCAATGCATAAGGTTGACCCCGAGCCCCCCTCAAAATTTCCTAAGTCTGTGATTTTTTGCAGCAAGTGCCCCTGTTCCTCATTGCATAACTCACTGTGCATAGCTCCGTTTCGAGCGTGTAATATATCAAATTGTTCCTCTCGTGATGCTCTACATTTTGTTTAATTGAACCATGTTCATTAGAGGTCATCGTGATGCCCAAATCTCTGTTGCAAGAGGGCTAGTTGCTGTTATCTGCTGGTTCTTATCAGAACTTGGAGATTTGTCATTTTTGTATCTTTAAATCTGTGCATCTTATGAGCATGAGCTCTACATGTGTTTTGTTGTATGCCATGCCATCTTTCCAAGGGTGTATTCCATGTATTTTTTTAGTCTCCGTGGTAACTAGCACAAGCATGCAAACTAGGCCCCGTAATGTTTCTGATTTCAGGGACTTAGTGATTTCTCTAAGTCCTCGTCTGCTGTTATTTTGTTGCCATGTAAACTTGATGCTACAGAGAGATACATGCATATTTTGGAGTTGTTCAGTAAGGATGTTATGTAGCTATTGTTGTAATTGATCCATTCCTACCATGATTTGCAATTATGGAGTGCCATAGCATGACTCAATCTTGCTCTACTTTTGCTATAAAATATTTCTGGCAGATTCTTAACATGATATGCAATTTTGCCAAGCTTGTTGTAGTTGATCCATATATTTTATGCTTTTTTTCTTGCCATGGATAGGTTCATAAACATGCCATCTTGCTGTAGGTATGCTAGTTTTGTCATGCGTTGCTTTGTGGTTAGTGCATCAAGCTCACCAACATGCCTACATATTATTGTTTCTGCCATGCTCTGTTTTCTGCCAAGTCTGAAACCTGATAACGAAACTTGCTATGTTTACCTGCTTGCCATCATATCTTCTTGTCCTTTTTGGCTTATGGTCACTAAGGGACTTTTGTCATATGCATTTAGTAGAATACTTCCATTCTTTGTTTTGCTATGTTAAGTTCCTGTAGCATGTTGATTTCATGCTCTGAACATTGCTACCTGATGCTGTTTTCAGCCATGTCCAGTTTTTCACCAAGTCTGTGATCCTGTTATCTTTTGCACTTTTGCCATGCTTGTTTGAGCTTGATATGTTGTGATCTAGACGTAGCTCAGTGTTCATCTTTTGTCAAGCATCTCTTGTAGATTACTGTCATATGCTTTTTTGATATGGTGTGGTGCTTTAGCATTGTTATTTGTTGCATTTTAAGTGCTATCATGCTGTTAATCGCAGATTCGTGTCATTCTTGTTTTGCCCGCCATTTGCAAACCGTGCATCCGTTTCCGGTGATCTTTATATCGATTTCGACCGAAATCATCTCATCTTTCCAGTGGCATGCTTGGTTTGCCAAGTTACTGCCTTCTTCATCTTTTTCCTTCCGAAGCACGCATATGCATCGCATATCATATCTCGCATATCATACATGTTTTGCATCATGTTGCTTGTGCATTTCTCGTGGTTGATTGTGGTTCCGTGTGTTTGTGTTCTTGTCTTGGGTAGAGCCAGGAGACGAGTTCGTGAACGAGGAACCTATTGAGCACGCTTACGAGGATCAAGCTTTCGACAACTCTGAGAACCTTGCAGGCAAGATGACCACCCCTCGAAATCACTTCTATCTTTGCTTTGCTAGTTGTTCGCTCTATTGCCATGCCGCGCTACCTATCACTTGCTATATCATGTCTCCCATTTTTCCATGTCAGCCCCTAACCATCCTTTCCTAGCAAACCATTGTTTGGCTAAGTTACCGCTTTTGCTCAGCCCTTCTTATAGCGTTGCTAGTTGCAGGTGAAGTTGAAATTTCTTCCATGTTGGAACATGGATATGTTGGGATATCACAATATCTCTTATTTAATTAATGCATCTATATATTTTGGTAAAGGGTGGAAGGCTCGGCCTTATGCCTGGTGTTTTGTTCCACTCTTGCCGCCCTAGTTACTGTTATACCGGGATTATGTTCCTTGAGTTTGCGTTCCTTACGCGGTCGGGTGATTTATGGGACCCCCTTGACAGTTCGCCTTGAATAAAACTCCTCCAGCAAGGCCCAACCTTGGTTTTACCATTTGCCACCTAAGCCTTTTCCCCCGGGTTTTCGCAAGCCCGAGGGTCATCTTTATTTTAACCCCCGGACCAATGCTCCTTCGAGTGCTGGCCCAAACCGAGCGATGTCCGGCGCCCCCTGGGCAACCAGGGTCAATGCTAACCCGACGTCTGGCTCATCCGTTGTGTCCTGAGAACGAGATATGTGCAGCTCCTATCGGGATTTGTCGGCACATTCGGGGGCTTTGCTGGTCTTGTTTTACCATTGTCGAAATGTCTTGTAAACCGGGATTCCGAGACTGATCGGGTTTTTCCGGGAGAAGGTTTATCCTTCGTTGACCGTGAGAGCTTATGATGGGCTAAGTTGGGACACCCCTGCAGGGTATTATCTTTCGAAAGCCGTGCCTGCGGTTATGAGGCAGATGGGAATTTGTTAATGTCCGGTTGTAGAGAACTTGTCACTTGACCCAGTTAAAATACATCAATTGTGTGTGTAGCCGTGATGGTCTCTTCTCGGCGGAGTCCGGGAAGTGAACACGGTTTGATTTATGTATGACGTATGTAGGAGTTCAGGATCACTTCTTGGTCATTGCTAGATGACGTCTGTTCCATTGCTTCTCTTCTCGGTCTCTTTTGCGTATGTTAGCCACCATATATGCTTATTGCCGCTGCAGCTCCACCTCATTACACCTTCCTCTCCTATAAGCTTAAATAGTCTTGATCTCGCGGGTGTGAGATTGCTGAGTCCTCGTGACTCACAGATTCTACCAAAACAGTTGCAGGTGCCGACGATGCCAGTGCAGATGATAGGGTCGATCTCAAGTGGGAGTTCGGCGAGGAACGTGGTCGTTACTATGTGTCTTTTCCTGATGATCAGTAGTGGAGCCCAGTTGGGACGATCGGGGATCTAGCATTTGGGGTTATCTTATTTTCATCTGGATTTTGGCCGTAGTCGGTCTATATGTTTGTATTTTGTATGATGTATGAATTATATTTATGTATCGTGTGAAGTGGCGATTGTAAGACAACTCTTTACCCCATTCTTGTTCATTACATGGGATTGTGTGAAGATGACCCTTCTTGCGACAAAACCACTATGCGGTTATGCCTCTAAGTCGTGCCTCGACACGTGGGAGATATAGCCGCATCATGGGCGTTACACTAGTCCTGCTTTGGTGGATGTATTGAGACAGTTCTTGAGCTCTCAAACTAGCTATGGTGCATGCGTAGTTCCAAAGAGCCGAATCCCTCTCCAGTATGCCAAGGGCCTCCTTTTATAGTCGAAAGGTGCTGCCACAGTGGCACACGGGAGGTGGAAAGGCATACAGTGCTGCGAGCTTTATCGCTCATGTTACAGGACAAGACGCATTTAATGCGCAGCTTAGGTGTCCCTTAGCTTTATTGGGGACGGGAACGAGGCCCGTGCCATCCGCTGCCGCCTCGCCCTGCTTCGACACGCGCCCAGGCCAGCGGTGCATGCAGCGCCATGTAGGCAGGCAGGCAGCTGAGGTGGCGCGGTAGTAGGATCTTCACGAAGATCTGCATGCCACCACGCAGGTGCTTGCTGAGTTGGTGTAGAGGCCGCTCGTCGCCACGCAGGTGCCTGCCCAGCTGGTTGAGCTAGCTGCTGCTTGGGGACGCCGGTGGAGTCTTGGTCGACGCGGGCCTAGCTATGGCCCCGCTGACGCCCTCGGCAGGGGCCTTTCCGGGGGCCCGGCAAGGGTCTTGCCGTGGCGTTGCAGTCGTCCCCGGCAAGGCGCTTGTCGGGGGTCTTGTGGATCTCCTCGGTAAGGATCCCGCCGAGGGTCGCCGTCTCCTAGTTCTGATCTGATCTCATATATCTATGGTCCTGACAAAGATCTGCATGCCACCATGGAGGTGCCTCCCGAGCCCCTGGCCCAACGTGGTTGATGGCGTTGGAAACCATGGGCTCAAGGGTGGCGCGCTCTGCTGGTGTGGGTGAGCTGCCCCGGCAAGGGTCTTGCCGGTGCCGCTGAGGCTGCCCCGGCAAGGGTCTTGCCGGGGGAACCCGCTTCATCCCTCTGCTTCTTTGTGTTCTTGGCCTTGGCGTTGTTCTGGGCTTCCGCTTCTCTCCGGCTCCCCTCCTCTGCCCTTCTTAGTGTGGCCGTGGCGCGCGGCTCTGACTGCCCGTGCACAAGTAAAGGGGTACGAAGGTGCGCCCCTACTTTTGTACACTGACAGGAGCCCCCGGGCCTGGGCCACACATAAGCGCGACACGTTGTTGGTCCAGGCCCAGAACGGTGCGCGGGCGGGCGGGGCGGATTTTCACCGCAGTAACTCTTCGTCCACTGCGCTTCCCCATGACCTGCGCGCGACGTGGGGGGTCGTGTGTGACGTGGGGGGCATGCGTGGGGTGGTTCCCGCACACATGCGTCACATCGCAGTTAATGGGAAAGGAGGCGGCCCGCGCCTTCCACATAAAAAGGAATAACCGCGGGCGCGCTGCTCACTTTACCCCCCTCCCTGCGTCTTCTCCAATCTCAGAGCCGCCGCCTCCTTTCTTCCTCCTTCTCGGGTTCTTGCCTTCGCTTGCCACTGCCGCGTCTCCACCGTCCTCTGTCTCTTGCTCCCCCCAGCCGCCATGGCGCCCAAATGCACCAAGGGCAAGGGAGTGGCCAAGGACGCCGGAGCGACGGAGCCGCCGGAGAGTGCGCTGGCAGCTCAGCGGACGCAGCTCGCCTACTTCCCCTCGACGGTCGACGCGATCGACCTGCGGGATTACTTCAAGCCCCTGTGGGGGGTGAAGATGGGGGGAGAAACGACGGGGCATCCAGCCACGCGCGTTATCCCCGCCAAATGCGCCGAGGCCGCCCCAAATCGGTACCCTTTCTTTGTCGACTACTTCTCCTGCGGGCTTTGTCCCCCCTTCTCCGATTTCTTCAATGATGTCATGCACACCTACGGCTTCCACCTTTTGGATTTTACTCCAAATGCCGTGGCGTGCATGGCTCTTTTCGCGCACCTCTGCGAGGGCTTCGCCGGGGTGCATCCCAACACGACGCTCTTCCACCACTACTTCTCCCCTCGGATCCAACCGGGGGGCGCCATTTCCGGTTGCGTCACCTGGATCCCAAGGTCCAAGGGGTGTACCCGGAGGGCGCCATGAAGGAGAGGTGGGAAGAATGGCGGGGCCGGTGGTGCTGGATTGAGGAGAAGGACCCGCCGGACTTTTGCGGGGTCCACAAGGCGCCACCGGTCCGCAGAAGCGATTGGAGCGATGTTGATGCTGACGACGCGAAGCTTATGGTCGCCGCCACTAGGATTCTCCGCATCACTGAGGCTGGGCTCACCCTCGAGATGATCGGGGCAGATTTTATCGGCCGCCAAATCGCTCCGCTGCATAACAAGGGGAGGCCGGCCTGGCTCTTCACGAACGTCGCCGACATCATGAGGCTCCGCCCGGCCTCGACCACTACCTTACGGTGATGAGGCACGCCCATCTCTGCCAGTGGCTCTTCCAGCTCGACGTGAACCGCGATGGCGAGGTCGAGCGGACCGTCAAGGCCGCGAGGGCCGCCGCGAAGGCTAGCAAGGTCGCCAAGGGGCCTCTGTTCAGGTTGCCGGCGGGGGTGGTCCCGCTGAGCAACAAGTCTCGCCGGACCGACATCATCGCCATGATGCCGGACTGCAACGCGCATGGCCTTGACCCGAACTGGGTCGAGCCGGAGGACATCCAAATGCAGGAGTTCTTCGACACCTTGCACAAGGGGTACGTCACTGCCGAGCCGCGGCTCGTCCAGGACACCTCCCACGTGGAGCCGGACTACATCGCCGCCCTCGCCGAGGAGGCCGACAGCACCGGCGGCGTGGAAGACAAGGCCATGGCGGAAGCGCAGGAGAAGGAGCGTGCCCAGTGGGCGGAGGCCGCCGGGGAGGCCTGCAGCGCCAGCACCAGGGCTTCACTCGTCGAAGACGTGGTCGGTGAGTCGTCGGAAGAGGAGGCCGAGGAGGAGGAGGCCGTGGCCATGGACCCTCCAGCCACGGGGAGAGGACAGGTCCTGCGGCGGGCCACCTCCGGCGAGCCGGTCCGGCCCGTTAAGGCCGTGCGGCGGCCAAAATCCCCGGAGGAGTCCGCGCGTCAGACGAGGGCCGCGGCGGCGAAGAAGGTGGTGAAGGCCGCGGTGGCGAAGAAGAACACATCTGCCTCCTCTTCATCCAAGCGCGTGTAGACTCCGCCCTCCTCCCCTCCTCCGGCAGACGTTGACACGGGGGTCACCTTTGACTTCGGGTCCCTCAGTCCAAGGAGGAAGAGGAAAGCAACAGAGGAGGAGGGGGACGATGAGTAAGTATATTGCTCATTTAGCCATCTCCATCTCCTCAATCTGTACCGCTTGTCTCGACTTGTTTTCATCTTTGCAGGGACGCAGAGACGCTGGCCCAGAGGGTGAAGAGGGCCAAGGCCTCGGCGGGCGGCCAGCCCCCGGCTGGTACTTCAAGGGCGCCGCTGGTGGTGTTAAGCAGCCCGGACAGCAGCCCCTGGCGCAGACCCCATCGTAAGTTCATCACTCGCCCCTCATCGACATGTGTCAGGGGTATGATACTTTGATCCTGACCTTGCCGTGTATGTAGGAGGAGCCATAGAGGGCTACCCTCAGCACGCCGCCCCCATCAACCACGCCGCCCCGAGGAGCGTCCCCGGCAAGGGCGCCAAGCACCGAGCCCACGCACATGGAGGAGGAGGAGAACTTGGGCGCCGGTGGCTTCACCTCGGCACCAAATGTTGGCGGGGAGGGGACCTCTGCTCCCCAGCCCGGCGCTGGTAAGTTTCTGGCCTTTCGTTTCTGTCCTTTTTCTTTTCTTGCTGATTCTTGGCTTGGCTTTGTCTCATCCCCTTCTTGGTGTCCAGATCGTCCATCGGCGAACCAGGAGGTCATAGACGCCATCATCGAGGACGTCGCCAAGGACGCTGCGGCAGAAGCCAAGAAGGTCGCTGCCGAAGAGTCCGCCAAGGCCGCTGCCGAAGACGCCGCCAAGGGGCCTGCCGGAGAGGCCGGCAAGGCCGCCACCGAGGAGGAGGTGGTCCATGACCAGCCTTCCTCTTCCTCCGCCTCCGGCTCCGGCAGGTATCTGAGGTTGACCGATGATCTCTTCGTCCACTTCCCAGGGGCGTCCAGCTCCAGGGCGCCCGTCGAGGGAGAGGTGTTTGACGAAGAGGTGCTTGCCGCTGCCGGACTCGAGGTCGTCAACGAGCCGAGCGCTGGGGGCGACGGCTCTCAGGAGGAGCGGCTTCTCCAGGCCATGGGCGCCAATTTCCGGAAGCTCCAGGCGCTCCACCGCGCCCGCCTGGGCAAGGCCAAGTCCAAGATGGCAACGGTGGACAAGGCGGAGGCGGACCTCAAGGTGCACGTCGCCGAGGCGCAGACTTGGTTCCGCCAAGCTAGCGAAGAGCTGAAGGCCGCCCAGGGCGAGCTGGCCAAGCGCGACGTGGAGCTCACCATGAAGCTGGCTGACATCGAGAAGGCCCAGGAGACGGCGGAGGGCTTGGCCGCTGCGGCCGAGGCCGCTCGGACCCAGCACCAGGCCGCGCTGAACTCCCAGGAGGAGGACCTCGCCAAACGCGAGGCGGACCTCGATGCCAAACTCCGCGCCAAAGACAGGGAGGTGGAGAAGCTTGTCGCGCAGCGGACCCAAGAGCTGGAGCAGAGGCACAGGGAGACGCTCGATGCCCAGGCTCTGGTTCATGCCGGCAAGGTGAAGGAGTTGGGGGTGGAGCGGGACGGGCTGAAGGAGCAGGCCCTGAAGCTGTCCCAGGAGAAGGACACGCTCAACGGCGCCCTGACGGAGGCGCAGGGCACGGCCGTCAGCAGGGCCGGGGAGCTCTCCGAGGCCAACAAATCCATCAAAGACCTCAAGCTGAAGCTAGAGGGCCTCGAGGAGATGCTCTCAGAGGCCAAGGCCCGGGAGGGGACCCTGGCCAAGGATCTGGAGGCCGAGAAGCTGGAGCGGAAGAACAAAGCTGCCAGCCACAAGGATTTTCTGGAGGGCGAGAATCGCTGGATCAGCCGCCTCGAGGACGTCGCCGGCAGGATCACCACGCATCTGGCTACCATGGGGATGCCAAATGTGAGGTACGCCCTAGAGCGCAGCGGGACCACCAACGCCAAGCTGACCCTATTCTTCGAGGGTGTTCTCGGGGCCCTGGAGCAGTTCCACCCCGACAGGGCAGCTTCACTGGACGACAAGAACCAAAGGCCATGGCGGGGTGCCATTACCAAGGTCCTCACCAAGGTGGCGTACTGGAATCCTACCCTTGACTTCGACGCCGCGCTGGAGAGCTTGCCGGAGGGTACCGACCTCGCGCCGCTCAAGGAGCGTATCGAGCCCATCATCAGGCTCATAGGCAGAATTCAAAGGGTGGAGGGCCAGCGTCGGGATTAGGCACCCCATTTCTTATCGCCGCTGCAGGTTCATGACCAAGACAATTTCTATCTTTAGTTAGAACCGCAGCAACAATTTGATGTAATATAACTCTGCAGCACTTTTGATATTACGCATGTTATTTTCATGTTCGATTTTCCTTTGTATGTCCACCCTACGTCAACTGGGTAGGCTTGCTGGCGCGTAAACCCAAGGCGGCGTCTTGAGCACGGATCCCCACTGGCCTGCCGGGTATGCTTGCTGCCGGGCAAACCACCTCACCGCGCCCGACGCGGCCGCTCGAACTGTCGAGCTTGACTCGAGTCAGAATCGAGAGCGTTGCCTAGTGCGGAAGGCTACCCTGCCACTCTCGACGCGGCCGCTTGGGCTGTTGAGAGGACTCAAAACAGAACAAAGGCGTTGCCAATTGCGGGAGGGCCCCTTTACGTGCGGGTTTTCCATACATAGGCTGGATCTCCAAGGACAATAAACTTATGTATAAAAGGAAATTGCTCAAGGTTCTGGATGACTTAGCTTTTCTGTTGCTGCGCTGGCGTCCTTCGCACTTGCCGGCGGTGCAGTTTTCTCCTGGTCACCTTCTTCCTTAGAGGGCATGGCGATGAAGGACTGCTAGGTTAACTACTAGGCCAGATTCTCACAATTGCGCCCCCTACCTGGGGGGCCAAAGATGGTGGTGGGAAGCGACACCTATGGGATCACAAGAATCCCTACTACGGTTGCCGGGGCGTAGGGTTGTGAGAAGAGCAGGATTAGCAGTCAACACAAGGATCGTTTACCCAGGTTCGGGCCGCGAGGATGCGTAATACCGTAGTTCTGCTTTGGTAGATTTATTGAGAGAGTTCTTGAGCTCTCGAACTAGCTATGGTGGCTGCGTAGTTCCAAAGAGCCGAATCCCTCTCCAGTATGCCAAGGGCCTCCTTTTATAGTCGAAAGGGGCTGCCACAGTGGCACACAGGAGGTGGAAAGGCCTACAGTGCTGCGAGCTTATCGCTCATGTTACAGGACAAGATGCATTTAATGCGCAGCTTAGGTGTCCCTTAGCTTTATTGGGGACGGGAACGAGGCCCGTCCCGTCCGCTGCCGCCTCGCCCTACTTTGACACGCGCCCAGGCCAGCGGTGCATGCAGCGCCATGTAGGCAGGCAGGCAGCTGAGGTGGCGCGATGGTAGGTTCTTCACGAAGATCTGCATGCCACCACGCAGGTGCTTGCTGAGTTGGTGTAGAGGCCGCCTGTCGCCACGCAGGTGCCTGCCCAGCTGGTTGAGCTAGCAGCTGCTTGGGGACGGTGATGGAGTCTTGGTCGACGCAGGCCTGGCTGTGGCCCCCCTGACGCCCTCGGCAAGGGCCTTGCTGGGGGCCCGGCAAGGGTCTTTCCGTGGCGTTGTAGTCGTCCCCGGCAAGGCGCTTGCCGGGGGTCTTGTGGATCTCCTCGGCAAGGATCCCGCCGAGGGTCGCCGTCTTCTGGTTCTGATCTGATCTCATATATCTATGGTCCTGACAAAGATCTGCATGCCACCATGGAGGTGCCTCCCGAGCCCCTGGCCCAACGTGGTTGATGGCATTGGAAACTGTGGGCTCAAGGGTGGCGCGCTCTACTGGTGTGGGCGAGCTGCCCCGGCAAGGGTCTTGTCGGGGCCGCTGAGGCTGCCCCGGCAAGGGTCTTGCCGGGGGAACCTGCTTCGTCCCTCTGCTTCTTTGTGTTCTCGGCCTTGGCGTTGTCCTGGGCTTCGGCTTCTCTCCGGTTGCCCTCCTCTGCCCTGCTTAGTGTGGCCGTGGCGCGCGGCTCTGACTGCCCGTGCACAAGTAAAGGGGTACGAAGGTGCGCCCCTACTTTTGTACACCGACAGGGGGTACGAAGGTGATCCCCTACTTTTGTACACCGACAGTAGGCGCGCCCCCACCCTCGTGGACAGGGTGTGGGCCCCTGGCCTTGATTCTTTCGCCAGTATTTTTTATTAATTCCAAAAATATTCTCCGTGAAGTTTCAGGTCATTCCGAGAACTTTTATTTCTGCACAAAAATAACACCATGGCAATTCTGCTGAAAACAGCGTCAGTCCGGGTTAGTTCCATTCAAATCATGCAAATTAGAGTCCAAAACAAGGGCAAAAGTGTTTGGAAAAGTGGACACGATGGAGACGTATCAACTCCCCCAAGCTTAAACCTTTGCTTGTCCTCAAGCAATTCAGTTGATAAACTGAAAGTGATAAAGAAAAACTTTTACAAACTCTGTTTGCTCTTGTTGCTGTAAATATGTAAAGCCAGCATTCAAGTTTTCAGCAAAGATTATGAACTAACAATATTCACAATAACTCTTAGGTCTCAATTTTACTCATATCAATGGCATAATCAACTAGCGAGCAATAATAATAAATCTCAGATGACAACACTTTCTCAAAACAATCATAATATAATATAACAAGATGGTATCTCGCTAGCCCTTTCTGAGACCGCAAAACATAAATGCAGAGCACCTCTGAAGATCAAGGACTAACTAAACATTGTAATTCATGGTAAAAGAGATCCAGTCATAGTCATACTCAATATAAATTAATAGTAATGGATGCAAATGACAGTGGTGCTCTCCAGCTAATGCCTTTTAATAAGAGGATGATGACTCAACATAAAAGCAAATAGATAGGTCCTTCGCAGAGGGAAGTAGGGATTTGTAGAGGTGCCAGAGCTCGGTTTTTGAAATAGAGGTGAATAATATTTTGAGCGGCATACTTTCATTGTCAACATAACAACCGAGAGATCTCAATATATTCCATGCTACACACATTATAGGAGGTTCCCAAACAGAAATGGTAAAGTTTATACTGCCCCTCCACCGACAAACATCAATCCATGGCTTGTCCGAAACAACGGGTGCCTCCAACTAACAACAGTCCTGGGGGAGTTTTTTTTGCAGTTATTTTGATTTGATTTGCTTAGAGCATGGGACTGGGCATCCCGGTGACTAGCCATTTTCTCGTGCGTGAGGAGCGGCGTCCACTCCTCTTGAGAATAACCTTCCTAGCATGGAAGATACAAAAAACCCTAGTTGATACATGAGCTATTCGAGCATGCAAAACAGGATTTCATTTGAAGGTTTAGAGTTTGGCACATACAAATTTGCTTGGAATGGCAGGTAGATACCGCATATAGGAAGGTATAGTGGACTCATATGGAATAACTTTTTGGGCTTTATGGAAGTGGATGCACAAGCAGTATTCCCGCTTAGTACAAGTGAAGGCTAGAAAGAGACTGGGAAGCGACCAACTAGAGAGCGACAATAGTCATCAACATGCATAAAAATTAATAAACATTGACTGCAAGCATGAATAGGATATAATCCACCATGAACATAAATATCGTGGAGGCTATGTTGATTTTGTTTCAACTACATGTGTGAACATGTGCCAAGTCAAGCCACTTGAATCATTCAAAGGAGGATACCACCCTATCATACCACATCACAACCATTTTAATACCATGTTGGCAGGCAAGGTAAACCATTATAAACTCCTAGCAAATTAAGCATGGCATAAGAAACTATAATCTCTAATTGTCATTGCAAACATGTTCATTCTTAATAGGCTGAATCAGGAACGATGAACTAATCATATTTACAAAAACAAGAGAGGTCGAGTTCATACCAGCTTCTCTCATCTCAATCAGTCCATCATATATCGTCATTATTGCCTTTCACTTGCATGACCAAACGGTGTGGATAATGATAATAGTGCACATGCATTGGACTAAGCTGGAATTTGCAAGCATTTAATTCAAGGGAGAAGACAAGGTAATATGGGCTCTTTGTTAAATCAACAATAATGCATATAAGAGCCACTTCAACATTTTAATTATGGTCTTCTCCTCTCGACCCCCAAAGAAAAGAAAAGAAATAAAACTATTTACATGGGAAAGCTCCCAACAAGCAAAAGAAGAACAAGAAATCTTTTTGGGTTTTCTTTTAATTATTACTAGCACATATGCCCGTGCGTTGCAACGGAAGAAAAATTAACATATCCACTGAAACTTCTATTGTTGAAACTAAATTATATGCAATTGTACCGACGACATAGCTATCGCTAGGCGTAAGCTGTAATTTACTCCGAAGAAGAAGGTTGTTGCAATAGTGGCATCCGACTTCACAAAAATGGTGGTCGATCTTTGCAGCATGTGGTCTGCCTTACAGCAACAATGGTGGTCCAGCTTTGGAGCATTGCGTACTTCTTGTAGCAGCATTAACTGGGCATGCATGTCGTCTGTCGACGCTCGATGAAAACTGCATGTAGATCAACCAGATATTTTTTTGGTAAATATGCAGCAAATTCCCATTTGACGTAGCAAAATCGCTGAGAAATAAAAACATTGACAGTATGAAAAAGCAGCACGAAAAGATACTTAGTAAAATGCGCTAGCGGGGTCACACAACGGCCTGATTCTCTTTCACGGGTTTACACACAAGCCAACCAAGCAGCTGTTTAATTAGAGTGAGTCAACACAGTGCATGTCCTTCCGCTTTTGTTGGATTAATTAGAGTAAATCTGCGAGCAGTGCATGTCCTTCCTTTATTTTAATGGGGGGCTCAATTCCTATTGGAAGGTACTGCCATTAGGTAACTAAAATTATGCCATATCAGCTGTGTTAGTCATTGGGCAAATTTATTGGTTTGTAAAGTGATTTATCAGGCTTCTGTTATAAATTGGTCTGGTTCCTCCAAGCTCAAAAGTTATGGCAAAATTCCTCCACTTCCGCCGGTAGTCGTGATCATCACCAACATCACCAGACAAACAACTCCCAGAGTTCGCCTTTACCGATCAATGGCTGTAAGCAGGGAGGAGCCGCACGAAAAGCGAGCCAAAGAAATTGATGTAGATCTCGCAAGGGAAATACGTCGGCAGGGTCGGCCTGCGCACGGTGCGACTACTCACGTGATGCCAGATGTAGGCTGTTTCAAATCCGTCCAGGCTTTGTGCTCAACTATGCCAGCACCGTGTAGATTAATACAGATGTGGCGTCGTTATTTGATTAAATACATGTGATATTTTTCTTTTCCCGTTGCAACGCACAGGCATGTTTACTATATTTTCAAACAAAATAGTTTGAATAATGCTGCCCTGCTTTTTTTTGTTACTTGTAAAGTTGTTTGAGTGGAATTTCCCCCGTGTTTTTAAGAAATATTCATATTTGGTACCTGCTGGCTCTTATGTTTTAAACTCATGGATATTGTGAGAATATTATGGATAATAAATAATGAATATTACAATCAAATATTACTTTTGCATATTGTGAGAATATTCTGGATAATAGGATTTTCAATATTAGTTTAGTCTTAAAGCATTGCAGTTATAGACCACACATAAGGGAGGGGAGGATGGGAGGGAGGATAATTGACGACATTGTTGATGCTATGTTAAAATAGAGAACGTGGACCTGAGTGAAGGGTCTTGAATCATTCTTAGATATGTGGTATTTTTTTTCTCCCGTTGCAATGCACGGGCATATTTCCCAACAGGGTAGACTTTGTTGTGTTTATTGACTGCCAACGTCTCATAACAACATTCCAAAGGTACCACCGAAATATGTCCATCAATTTCTATGTAAGAAACAAAAAAACACTTCACTCTCCTATCCCAGTAAGCATGTAATGATTTAAGCCTAAACTTGGCCTAAAACATAAGAAAAAACCTAAATGTACGCTTTTGTGATGTTTTCTGTCACACACATCAACTTTAGTGGTAAAAACGGAATTTACTCTTTCATTTATGGTACACTTCAATTATTCCCGCCATGAATAATAATTATGTACTTTCAGCATAACCATCTTTGCAAAAATGCTACACCTCTGTATAACTATTCAACAATTAATATTATAGAAGAGCTCACGTTGATTGATCAATGTGAGCTTGCATGTGTAGTTTTTGAGTTCCTCCTTCGCATACCTAGCTTGATATGCAAATTAGTCTAAGTGAATGTCGGTTTTCTTCTGCACCGAAAGTAGTATATGGAAATAAAAGATTTTGACCTTGGAGATGAACAGAAAAGGTAACATGAATGCTATTAGGGTATGCATTGCGTTGAGGATCCCAATTCTTGCAAAATATCTCTCTAGCACTCTTCAAGTTATGCAAAAACACATATGAAGTCGGATAGAAATAAATCAACAGCTGAAAAATTCAGAATAGTAGGAATACGAAATTCCTCTTTCATACATCGAAAAAAAACCTCTTTCCTCCTCCTTGTAGAATAGTAACTTCCAGTGTAATCAATTTATCTATGGGAAAACTGATTTCATAGGGTGCATGTAGTCGTCATGTTGGCTTACATGCGAGTTCTACGTAAGTAGCGTGCGTGTGTGTATTCATCATTATAGCCGGCAATCAAGATATAGCCAGCAACTTGTATTTTGCTGCTGCTCCTGCGTACGTGTATTTTTACCTAGGAAAGAGTCGACCCTACTTGCTTTGTATGCGTGCGTCGTCACATAGTACTGTTTCTTGGTTACATGCATTGGCTTGGAAGTAATCAACACTCGGCAAGTATGTGATGCACCATGGTCGCGCATTAAGTGCAGTGGCATCAGCAGCGCTCGCTGTCGGAGTGGTCGCATGGCATCGTCGATATCGGGGGCGATGGCCGGTGGTCGCGGCTATTGCGAGGGGCTTAAATAGATTCGATTCCGACTGCCTCTTTGACTCTTTCCTTCCTTCCATTAATATCAATTCTGCTTACTTCCTTTAAGGACCATCACGGATATGATTCAATTTTGCTTCCTACCTTAATTTCACGTGCAGGATTCATCTTATTATTCTCTTTCCAATAATGTGGAGGAACGGACCGGTTTATTCTCCTTTCCTTCCTTATTTATCTGAACATGACAAATTATTTCTTTCCTTTTTGATGCCTGAGAAGGCTCCTTGATATACAGAAAATTCAAAGATGCATTTAAGTTGAGAAGATTGCGTGTAAGGGACTGAGGTGGGACTAATATACAGGTCATGCTTCCTTTACAATGCATAGTTCGTGGTACCTTAGCTAGTATTGAGAGTATTTGTTTGCCATCAGGTCGCGTGTTCAAATCACAAAACCAGCCGTTATTTTTTGCCTCCTCCAGACTGCACTGGGCCATCCATGTTCAGCTGGGCCGTCAGGCTTCATTGGGCCGTATGGGCCAGAACAATTTGACCAGGCATCGGTCAGCAAGGATCGATCGTGCCTGGGAAACTGATCGTGGGTGCTCGAGCAAAAAGAGCCAATATCTGGGAACTTTACTTTAGTACCACCTTGTGTATATGTTTTAAATTCAAAGTGAAATCATAAATTCACAAAAAGAAAGCGTATTGTGATGGTGAACCCGACAAAGTCAATCCGTGCTTTATTATTAGGGATAGACTACTATAGGCATAAAAAGTAAACTAGCTAAAAGCTACAACTAATTTTTTTGTTTTTCTTAAGGTTTTTCAAACACACAAGAAGAAAGCAAGAAAAGAAAATAAACTAGCATGGATAGTACAATGAAAAAGTATGAGCACCGACAACTAGAATGAGTGTGTGAACATGAATGTAATGTCGGTGAGAAATACGTACTCCCCCAAGCTTAGGCTTTTGGCCTAAGTTGGTTTATGCCCACAGATCAAAGTTGTAGCTGGGGTCGTAATGTGATGCAGTAGCTATTGCCTCGTGAGCTGCAACTTGGTGGCGAGCTGCCTCCATCATCCTCTTGTGCTCGGTCGCCTCCTCCCTGGTTATAACATATCTCCCTTTTGCCTGAAAGTTAAAGAAAGTAGGAGCAGGGAGAGCAATATGGATAGCGCGACGCCTGTCAAACATTAGTCGGTATTGGAGGGGTTGTTCATTCCTCTCAACAAACTGATGGCGAACCATAGCATTATAATCTAAATAAGTAGGAGGAAATTCCATATCATTTTCATGTATGGGTATCTCAAGATAATTAGCCACACTAGTTGCATAAATTCCATCAAACAAATCTCCGCTGATATTGTTATTATGCAACCTACGTGCAACAATGGCCCCCAAGTTATATTGTCTATCTCCTGACGCAGCACTCTTGAGAACACTAAGATCTGGAACACACATGTGGCATGCCTCATCCTTACCATTTATGCATCTACCTATAAAGAGAGCAAAATAATGTATGGCAGGAAAATGAATGCTCCCTATGGTAGCTTGCGTGATTTCCCTAGATTCCCCCATAGTGATACTAGCCAAAAAATCTTTAAACTAAGATTTGCGAGGTTCACTGGTACTACCCCATTGCGGGAGTTTACAAGTAGTATTAAAATCTCCTAAGTCCATGGTATAAGATTTATTATAAAGATCAAATAGGACAGTGTGAGAATTGCGTGATGATGTCAATTTAAATCTTCTCACAAAGGAATCAGTAAGGTGGTAGTATTGAGGGCACTTATCTAACATGAAGCCCTCGAGTACAGCGTTACGCACATACGCTTCAAATTCTTCCTTAGTTCCTGCTTGGGCCATGAAATTTTCTGACGGCCACTCACAAGGCCGCACTTGAGCTTCTCTTGGTGGTTCATGGTCCGGCTCACGTATTGCGGGCCTGGGTCCTTGCTTCCTTGAAGAACTGCCTTGGTACATTTTCCTAAACATATTTCTTCCTCTGAAAAATTTCTGAAATTTTTAGTAACTCAAAATAAAAGTTAACCAAACTCAACAAAATTGATAGCAACTACTCCCACAAGTGCCTAGAGACTACATCATGCATTAGTACTACTTGGGACCAAATAAATTTGACATGCAAGCTCAAGAACAGGGTCACCTAAGCAGCAAGCATTTGCAATGAATAAAGCACTAGAACAAAAACTAATTGGACCAATGGAGGAGTCACATACCGAAGAACAATCCCCCAAAGCAGTTTTGTGAGTGGAGCTTTGAGCAAGGAGATCGAAAATGGTAGAAAGATGAGCTAGAACTCGTGCTTGAGCTGGTTGGTGATTTTTTTGGGAGGAAGAAGGAGTGTGTGGGTACTGGAATAAGTGGAGGGGGGCCACCAGGGGCCCACGAGGCAGGGGGCCGCGCCCAGGGGGTGGGCATGCCCTGGACCCTCATGGCCAGGTGCTGGCTCCCCCTGATGTGTTCTCAGTGCCAGATATTCTCAAATATTCTAGAAAAAAATCATATTTCAATTTCAGGGCGTTTGGAGAACTTTTATTTTCGGGGTATTTTTTATTGTATGGATAATTCAGAAAACAGACAGAAAATACTATTTTTGCTTTATTTATTCTAAATAACAGAAAGTAAAAGGAGGGTACAGAGAGTTGTGCTTTCTAACTTCATCCATCTCATGCTCATCAAAAGGAATCCACTAACAAGGTTGATCAAGTCTTGTTAACAAACTCATTCTGAATCGCATGAAACCGGAGAATTTTCGAATAGCACTAGGTTACCTCAACGGGGATATGCACATCCCCAACAATAAGAATATCATATTTCTTCTTAACAGTAGGAAGAGGAAATTCAAAACCTCCAATAGTGATCGTTGGAATCTTTCCAATAGAATTGATAATGTGGACTTGAGGTTGTTTCCTCGGAAAGTGTACCGTATGCTCATTACCATTAACATGAAAAGTGACATTGCCTTTGTTGCAATAAAAAACAGCCCCTGCAGTATTCAAAAAGGGTCTACCAAGGATAATCGACATACTATCGTCCTCGGGAATATCAAGAATAACAAAGTCCGTTAAAATAGTAACGTTTGCAACTACAACAGGCACGTCCTCACAAATACCGACAAGTATAGCAGTTGATTTATCGGCCATTTGCAAAGATATTTCAGTATGTGTCAACTTATTCAAATCAAGTCTACGATATAAAAAGAGAGGCATAACACTAACACCGGCTCCAAGATCACATAAAGCAGTTTTAACATAGTTTCTTTTAATGGAGCATGGTATAGTTGGTACTCCTGGATCTCCTAGTTTCTTTGGTATTCCACCCTTGAAAGTGTAATTAGCAAGCATGGTGGAAATCTCAGCTTCCGGTATCTTTCTTTTGTTTGTAACAATTTCTTTCATATACTTAGCATAAGGATTCATTGTAAGCATATCAGTCAAACGCATACGCAAAAAGATAGGTCTAATCATTTCAGCAAAGCGCTCAAAATCCTCATCATCCTTTTTCTTGGATGGTTTAGGAGGGTAAGGCATGGGTTTCTGAACCCATGGTTCTCTTTCTTTACTGTGCTTCCTAGCAACAAACTCTCTCTTATCATAACGTTGATTCTTTGATTGTGGGTTATCAAGATCAACAGCAGGTTCAATCTCTACATCATTGTCATTGCTAGGTTGAGCATCAACACGAACATCATCATTAACATTATCACTAGGTTCATGTTCATCACCAGATTGTGTTTCAGCATCAGGAATCGAAATATCATTGGGATTCTCAGGTGTGTCAACAACAGGTTCACTAGAAGCATGCAAAGCCCTACATTTTTATTTTTCTTCTTTTTAGAAGGACTAGGTGCATCGACATTAGTTCTCTGAGAATCTTGCTCAATTCTCTTAGGGTGGCCCTCAGTATACAAAGGTTCCTGAGTCATTTTACCCCCTCTAGTCATAACTCTAACATCATTATCGTTTTTCTTACTATTTTATTCACTGAGCAAATCATTTTGGGCTTTAAGCACTTGTTCTACTTGAGTGGTAACCATAGAAGCATGTTTACTAATAAGTTTAAGTTCACCTTTAACTCTAGACATATAATCACTCAAGTGTACAATCATATAAGCATTGCGTTTCAATTGTCTACCAACATAAGCATTGAAGGTTTCTTGTTTGACAATAAAATTATCAAACTCATCTAAGCATTGGCCAGCAGACTTATAATGAGCAATATCACCTTCATCAAATCTATAGAGAGAATTTACCTTTAATACCTGTGTTGGATTATCAAGACCATGTATTTCTTCAATAGGTGGTAAATTCTTAACATCTTCAGCTTTAATACCTTTTTCTTTCATAGATTTCTTTGCCTCTTGCATATCTTCAGGACTGAGAAATAGAATAACCCTTTTCTTCGGAGTTGGCTTAGCAGTTGGTTCAGGAAGTGTCCAATTATTTTCATTAGTCAACATATTATTCAATAGCAATTCAGCTTGATCAACTGTTCTTTCCCTGAAAACACAACCAGCACAACTATCCAGGTGGTCTTTGGAAGCATCGGTTAGTCCATTATAAAAGATATCAAGTATTTCATTTTTCTTGAGAGGATGATCAGGCAAAGCATTAAGTAATTGGAGAAGCCTCCCCCAAGCTTGTGGGAGACTCTCTTCTTCAATTTGCACGGAATTATATATTTCCCTTAAAGCAGCTTGTTTCTTATGAGCAGGGAAATATTTAGCAGAGAAGTAATAAATCATATCCTGGGGACTACACACACAACCAGGATCAACAGAATTAAACCATGTTTTAGCATCACCCTTTAATGAGAACGGAAATATCTTAAGGATATAATAGTAGCGAGTTTTCTCATCATTAGTGAAATAGGGTGGCTATATCATTTAATTTAGTAAGATGTGCCATAACAGTTTCAGATTCATAGCCATAAAAAGGATCAGATTCAACCAAAGTAATTATCTCAGGATCGATAGAGAAATCATAATCCTTATCAGTAACACAGATAGGTGAAGTAGCAAAAGCAGGGTCATATTTCATTCTAGCATTCAAAGATTTTTCTTTCAGCTTAGCTAATAATTTGTTAAGATCATATCTATCATTGCAAGCAAGAAAGTCTCTAGCAGTTTATTCATCCATAACATAACCCTCAGGCATGACAGGCAATTCATATCTAGGGGGAGAATCTTCATCATCACTTTCATGAATATTATCAGTTTCAATAATTTTATTCTCTCTAGCCCTAGCAAGTTGTTCATCAAGAAATTCACCTAGTGGCACAGTATTATCAAGCATAGAAGTAGTTTCAACATAAGTATCATGCAAAGCAGAAGTGACATCATCAATAACATGCGACATATCAGAATTAATAGCAGAAGCATATTTAGGTGTCGCAAGCTTACTCAAAACAGAAGGTGAATCAAGTGCAGAGCTAGATGGCAGTTCCTTACCTCCCCTCGTAGTTGAGGGAAAAATCTTAGTTCTTTCGTCTTTCAAGTTCCTCATAGTGATCAGCAGATATAAATCCCAAGTGACTCAAAGAATAGAGCTATGCTCCCCGGGCAACGGCGCCGGAAAATAGTCTTGATAACCCACAAGTATAGGGGATCGCAATAGTTTTCGAGGATAGAGTATTCAACCCAAATTTATTGATTCGACACAAGGGGAGCCAAAGAATATTCTCAAGTATTAGCAGTTGAGTTGTCAATTCAACCACACCTGGATAACTTAATATCTGCAGCAAAGTATTTAGTAGCAAAGTAGTATGGAAGTAACGGTAACAGTGGCAAAAGTAACAGTAGCAATTTTGTAGTAATTGTAACAGTGGCAACGGTAGAGTAACTAAGCAAAGAGCAATATGTGAAAAGCTCGTAGGCATTGGATCGGTGATGGATAATTATGTTGGATGCGATTATTCATGCAACAGTTATAACATAGGGTGACACAGAACTAGCTCCAATTCTTCAATATAATGTAGACATGTATTCTGAATATAGTCATACGTGCTTATGGAAAAGAACTTGCATGACATCTTTTGTCCTACCCTCCCGTGGCATCGGGTCCTATTGGAAACTAAGGGATATTAAGGCCTCCTTTTAATAGAGTACCGGACCAAAGCATTAACACATAGTGAATACATGAACTCCTCAAACTACGGTCATCACCGGGAGTGGTCCCGATTATTGTCACTTCGGGGTTGCCAGATCATAACACATAGTAGGTGACAAATGACTTGCAAGATAGGATCAAGAAATCACATATATTCATGAAAACATAATATGTTCAGATCTGAAATCATGGCACTCGGGCCCTAGTGACAAGCATTAAGCATAGCAAAGTCATAGCAACATCAATCTCAGAACATATTGGATACTAGGGTTCAAACCCTAACAAAACTAACTCGATTACACGATAAATCTCATCCAACCCCTCACCGTCCAGCAAGCCTATGATGGAATTACTCATGCACGGCGGTGAGCATCATGAAATTGGTGATGGAGGATGGTTGATGATGACGACTCCGAACGGACTCCAGATCAGCCATCCCGAGAGAGATTAGGACTTGGCGGCGGCTCCGTATCGTAAAATGCGATGAATCCTTCTCTCTGATTTTTTCTCCCCGAACGTGAATATATGGAGTTGGAGTTGATGTCGGTGGAGCACGAGGGGCCCACGAGGCAGGGGGCGCGCCCAGGGGGTAGGCGCACCCCCCACCCTCGTGGATAGGGTGTGGGCCCCCTGGCCTTGATTCTTTCGCCAGTATTTTTTATTAATTCCAAAAATATTCTCCGTGAAGTTTCAGGTCCTTCCGAGAACTTCTATTTCTGCACAAAAATAACACCATGGCAATTCTACTGAAAACAACGCCAGTCAGGGTTAGTTCCATTCAAATCATGCAAGTTAGAGTCCAAAACAAGGGCAAAAGTGTTTGGAAAAGTGGATACGATGGAGACGTATAAGAGCCCACCACATCTATGATGATACTGGGTTTTGTCACAATTTTTGTCATAGAAGTGTCATAAGTATGACAGAATTTTTTTTCATTCGGCCCAAAATGTCACGGATGTGTCTTTTTTTGTAGTGTCTATATCTTGCAATCAAATTCCTCAATATCAGTATGTACACTTCATATGTTTATCCCCGTTGAAAACTTAACCTATATTGTCATCAATCACCAAAAAGGGGGAGACTGTAAGTGCATCTAGTGCCCCTTGCTGATTTTGGTGTACTGAAGACTTATAGGTTAAGGGACTAATGTGCTTGTGAGTGTACACAGGTCTATAAGTCTATGAGGAGTTTGATATTTACGATGAAAGTCGACCCCTAAAAATGAATGTCTTCAGCTGAAGACTTTGGTTTTCTTGAAGACTTTGAAAGTGAAGAAATTGGTGTGACCATGAAGACCTGGTATTCATGCGAGGAATATGAAGCGTGAAGACTTTTGTTTTCGTAGTTTCAATTTCTCCTTCTTGAGTCATAGGAAACACGGTACTATTAAAGGGGTCGAGGTAAAACTAAGGAAAAGTTTCCAGGTGATGCTCATCTCAAAATCCTACACCTACCAATCCTTTCGAGTGAAGCCATTGGAAATCTCATACAGTTCAGTCAATTTCTTCAGTGACAGAGACGAAGATCTTCTGTTCTCTAAGGAATTTGTTCTGACTGAGGAGTAAGGAATTCGCCAGTGCGGATTGCCTACAAGTGAGGAACATGATAGCCCTGAGGAATTTGATACTCAAATATCCGACCGTTGTCGTGCTACGCACCAGCTGTCCCAAAATATCTTCCCACCTAACGGTCATATCATTGAAGGGCATTTATGTCTTATCATGTTGGGCTGCTCCTTGGCTATAAATAGCCGCCCCTACAACCACTAGCTGGTTGGCTGCTCTGAGAGAAACTGACACTTGTCATTGAGAGCATCCCATCCTCCGAGGACTTTGAGTGAAAATCATCAAGTGAGGAAAACCCAAACCCAAACACCTACAAACCAAAGTGATTGAGCATCACTAAAGAGATTGTTCCTGTGTGGAACCAACGCTTGTTACCTTTGAGGACTGTGCATCCTCTAGACGGTTAGGCATCATGGTCTAGAGCATCCAAGAGGAATTGTGGATCATCGAGTGACCGAGTCTGTGAAGGTTTGGAAGTCACGTGAAGACTTACCACGAGTGATTGGGCGAGGTCTGTGTGATCTTAGCTCAAGGAGAATACGGTGAGGACTGTGTGTCTGGGACTGTGTGTCCTCAGGTTTAAATACCTAGCCGCTCCAACCAGATATAAGACTTCACAGCAGTTGGAACTGGTCTACCAAATCATCGTCTTCACCAAGCTACTGGTTCTATTTCCTCAACCCTTGCATTTCCTCATTTCTGTGTTGAAGATCGTTAATGTTTGAAGACTTTGACTAAAGACTTTCTCAATTTCCTCAATCCTATTTCTTTAGTCAATTTGTCTTCAGCCTGCTTATCGTGTGTTCACGCTACTTGTACTCTGTGCTTGTTTTCATTTGATCATGATGACTGTGCTACTGCTCTGTTATGCTTGCATCTGAGTACTTATTCCGCTGCTAAGTAGTTTGTTGCTTAGGAATTTCCTCACCTATAAATTCCTCAGTGATGAATTTGTAAAAATCGCCTATTCACCCCCCTCTAGTCGATATAACGCACTTTCACTGGATGTTAGTACTGGTGGTAGCTCTGAGGAGAGAAAGGATGAAGTGCAGGATCAACATGTCATCGATATAGAGGTGTCTGAAGCAAACGCAAGCGCTCTTCAGAATAGTCCGTGGATCCCATTACCGCAACGGGCACCACTCGGATGGAGCTGGTCTTAGCAGCTAAGACAAGCGGGGGTGCAACTCCACTGAGCCCCTCGCCGAAGCAAGATCCCAAGAGATCTCGGACTACCCAGCAGACCGAGAAGCAGGGCAATATAGTGTTGAGGAAGACCCCGGCAGCGGGGAAAAACAATGAAGCAAAATCGGCGGCCTCCTTGGCGGAGGACTGCCGGGCGCAATGAGTTTTTTGTGCTGGAATTGTTGCGGGATTGGCAACGCCCCGGCAATTTAAGAGCTTCGCGAACTCGCACAAAAGTTTGCCCCTGGAGTACTTTGTATTGTAGAAACCCAAATTAGTGGTGCTAGAGCTGAAAATTTAAGGAGTACTCTGGGTTTTGATAATTCTTTTGCTATTGACTCCTCCGGTAGGAGTGGAGGTTTCGCTTTGTTTCGGAATAATGAAATAAATATGACAATTTGGGTTACTCATGTTATCATATTGACATGAAAGTGAGTGATTTAGGTGGTGATCCTTGAAAACTCACATACTTCTATGGGGAGGCACATACCCACCTTCGTCAGAACACATGGAATACTATGAAAAATCTCTCGACTCTCCACAACATGCCTTGGGGTGTGTATGGGGGATTTCAATGAAGTTTTAAGGTATGATGAACATGATGGAATCGGCAACAAAAGTCAAACACAAATTCAGGGCTTTAGGGACGTCGTAGATGTTTGTGGTTTGGATGATCTCGGATATAAAGGGACAAGGTGGACATATGAAAAGAGAGTTGCAGGAGGCTCCTTTACTCGAGTCAGACTTGACAGAGCCCTTGGCTCAGTTGAGTGGTGTGACCAATTTCCTGGCGCTATAGTGGAACATCTAACAACAGCCACTTCGGACCACTCACCGATATTTCTACAGCTCGCTCAACAAGCGAGTGGGAGAAGGAGGGACAAGCAGTTTTGGTATGAAGTAATGTGGGATACTCACACCGACTTGAAGCCCACCGTCCAGCTTGCATGGGAGGAGAACAGCCACATCTAGCAGCCATGGAAGTCCGAGCCAAGGTTAATGCACTTGCAAGCAATCTTGGTGACTGGTCCAAGACAACGTATGGGAGTGTCAGAGGTGAGATTCGAAGCTTAAAGAAGGAACTTGAGCGCCTACGGAGTGATGTGGAGCGTACAGGCCCTTCACATTTGGAGATGAAAATTAATGACCGCTTAATAGAGCTTTACTTACGCGAGGAACTGATGTGGAGGCAGCATTCCCGCATCGAATGGCTTGCTGCTGGTGACCGGAATTGCCACTTCTTTCACATGAGAGCATCCTTGAGACGAAGGAAGAACTTTATCAAAGCTCTCCAACGTCCAAACGGATAGCTCACGCACGACTTGACTGAGATGCGATAGATGGCTTTAGAGTTTTATAAAAATCTGTATACTTCAAAAGGTGTCCAGGTGGTTGTGGAGGTACTTGAGCATGTCCTAGTTCGAGTTACTACTGCTATGAGCAGTATTCTAATGGCCCCGTATGATGTAAAATAAGTAAGGTGGCGCTCTTCCAAATGTTTCCTCCGAAAGTCCCGGGACCCGATGGTTTCCCTAATCATTTCTTTTAGAGTCGCTGGGACATATGTGGAGAAGTGGTCACAAAATTTGTTTTAGGCATTGTGAAGGGAGAAGAGAGCCCTGCTTGCATAAATGATACTTTGTTGGTGTTGATCCCAAAGGTAACCAATCCTACGTTACTTTCTCACTATAGACCTATAAGTCTGTGCAACGTATTTTATAAGATTGCCTCAAAGGTGCTTTCAAATTGCCTCAAGCAGATTCTTCCGGATAGTATCTCAGAGGAGCAGTCGACCTTTGTACCTGGGAGGTTAATAACTGATAACATAATCTCTGCTTATGAATGTTGGCATTTCATGAAGAGGAACAGGGCAAAGAGTAATAGTTTTTGTGCACTGAAACTTGACATGATGAAGGCCTATGACTGTGTGGAGTGGTTTTACTTGAGATCGATAATGGAGAAGCTGGTTTTTGCTGCACCATGGATTAATGTGGTCATGAATATGGTGAGCTCAGTTTCCTTTTCAGTAATGTTCAATGGTAACAAATCAGAAGTGTTCAAGCCAACATGTTGTTGGGGAACGTTGCATGGGAAACAAAGATTTTCCTACGCTCACCAAGATCAATCTAGGAGATGACCATCTACGAGAGGAGAGATTGCATCTACATACCCTTGTAGATCGCTAAGCGGAAGTGTTAAGAAACGTGGTTGACGTATTCGAACATCTTCGCGATCCAATCATGATCCATCCCGCGAACGTCTTCGTGATCCAATCACGATCTATCTCGCGAACTCCCGATCCAAGTGCCAAACGGACGGCACCTCCGAGTTCAACACACGTATGACTTGATGACGCATTTACCTCCTCAATCAAGCGAGCGATGGTGAAGTAGTAGCTCGAGTCGTCCAGCAGCACGATGGCGCGGTGGCGGTGGTGATGGCGGAATCTCAGCAGAGCTTCGCTAAGCGCTACGGAGAGGAAGAAGGCTACGGGGGAGAGGAGGGGCAGCGCCGTGGTGTAGGAGGGTGCAGCTGCCCTCTCTATATATAGGGGTAAGGGGGAGAGAGGGTGCCCCTAGGGGATCCCATCTAGGGCCGGCGGCCACAAGCGGGAAACCCTAGATGGGTTTTCCCCCTTAGGAGACTTGGCCCCCAATCCAAAGGGGTGGGAACCCTAGGGGGCGCCCCCACCTCCTCTGGCAATGTGGGATGGGGTGAGGGAGGCACACAACCCCTTAGTGGGCTGGTTTGCCCCTCCCCTTGGCCCATGAGGCCCCCAACAATCGTCGGGGCCCCCCGAAACCCCTTTCGGTCATGCTGGTCATCACCCGGTACCCCCGGAACACTTTCGGACTCCAATACCCTCCATCCAATATATCAATCTTCACCTCCGGACCATTCCGGAGTTCCTCGTCACGTCCGGGATCTCATCCGGGACTCCGAACAACCTTCGGTAACCACCATAATGACTCAACTATACTTATATCATCACCAAACATTAAGTGTGTAGACCCTGCGGGTTCGAGAACTATGTAGACATGACCGAGACACCTCTACAATCAATAACCAATAGAGGGACCTAGATGCCCATATTGGTTCCTACATATTCTATGATGATCTTATTGGTCGAATCTCGATGTCAAGGATTCAGCTAATCATGTATGTAGTTCCCTTTGTCTATCGGTATGTTACTTGCCCGAGATTCGATCGTCGGTATCCCCATACCTAGTTCAATCTCGTTACCGGCAAGTCTCTTTACTCGTTTCGTAATACAAGATCCCGTGGCTAACTCATTCACTGGTACGCGTCGGTGCTATACAAACGGTTTTTAACCCCTTTCCGCGACGGCATTTGGAACCATCGCCTAGTGAGTGACGGTGATAGGGGGTTCTTCCCACACGACCAAGAAACCGTCGGGGATAGGGAGCCTTGATTCATACAGTTGTCCTTATATAACCTTTTCTGATATCCCGAATATCCCAAACGCTTCATCCTTGCTACTCATTTGTGCTCGCATTGCCATCGCAGTCGGAATTTTGTGGTTTTACCTGAAACCAGGCAGATTCCAGGCACGGGAGTTTTCCAGGCAGATTCCAGGCACGGGAGTTTTACGATGCCTGGTGAGGGAGTCCTGGACTAAGGGGTCCTCGGGCGTCCGGCCTGTTAGCCATGGGCCGGACTGATGGGCTGTGAAGATACAAAGACCGAAGACTCTACCCGTGTCCGGATGGGACTCTCCTTGGCGTGGAAGGCAAGCTTGGCAACCGAATATGAAGGTTTCTTTCTCTGTAACCGACCTTGTGTAACCCTAGACCCCTCCGGTGTCTATATAAACTAGAGGGCCAGGTCTGTAGAGGCCAATACTCATTACTACAGTCAAACAAGATAGACTTCTAGGGTTTAGCCATTACGATCTCATGGTAGATCAACTCTTGTAATACTCATATTCATCAAGATCAATCAAGCAGGAAGTAGGGTATTACCTCCAAAGAGAGGGCCCGAACCTGGGTAAACATTGTGTCCCCCGTCTCCTGTTACCATCGACCTTAGACGCATAGTTCGGGACCCCCTACCCGAGATCCGCCGGTTTTCCTGCACCTGTCACATCACAAACAGTTCACGATTATAAACCGTGTATGATAGATAGACAATCACACACATTTAGTTTTCCCGCACCTATCGGTGTAAAAAAGTAGGGGCTCTCCTTTTGACCCCTTTACTTGTGCACGGGCAGTCAG
Organism: Triticum aestivum; assembly: GCF_018294505.1. Classification (NCBI taxonomy): domain Eukaryota; kingdom Viridiplantae; phylum Streptophyta; class Magnoliopsida; order Poales; family Poaceae; genus Triticum; species Triticum aestivum. The sequence continues at coordinate 297,018,685 of NC_057814.1, read as the reverse complement.
AGCCGCGCGCCGCGGCCGCACGTTGCGGGGCAAATGAGGGAAGCCGGAGAGAAGCCGAAGCACAAGACGGCCAAGGCAACGCCAAGACCAAGAACAGAAAGGACAGAAGGGCGAAACAGACTCCCCCGGCAAGACCCTTGCTAGGGCAGCCTCGGCAGCCCCGGCAAGAGCCTTGCCGGGGCAGCATGCCCGACGCCAACGGAGGGAGCCACCCTTGAGCCCGCGGATTCCAACCCAACCAGCTACATTGGAACTAGGGCTCGGGAGGCACCTCCGTGGTGGCATGCAGATCTTTGTCAAGACCATAGAGATGTGAGATCAGATGAGAACCAGAAGACGGCGGCCCTCGGCGGGATCCTTGCCGAGGAGATCCACAAGACCACCGGCAAGCGCCTTGCCGGGGACGACTGCAACGCCACGGCAAACCCTTGCCGGGCCCCCGGCAAGGCCCTTGTCGAGGGCGTCAGCGGGGCCACAGCCAGGCCCGCGTCGACCAAGACTCCACCGCCGTCCCCAAGCAGCTGCTAGCTCAACCAGCTGGGCAGGCGCCTGCGTGGCGACGGGCGGCCTCTACGCCAACTCGGCAAGCACCTGCGTGGTGGCATGCAAATCTTCGTGAAGACCCTACCACCGCGCCACCTCAGCTGCCTGCCTGCCTACATGGCACCGCATGCACCGCTGGCCTGGGCGCGTGTCGAAGCAAGGCGAGGCGGCAAGGGTTGCGACGGGCCTCGTTCCCATCCCCGATAAAGCTAAGGGACACCTAAGCTACGCATTAAATGCATCTTGTCCTGTAACATGGGCGATAAGCTCGCAACACTGTATACCTTTCCACCTCTTGTGTGCCCCTGTGGCAGCCCCTTTCGATTATAAAAGGAGGCCCATGGCGTACTGGAGAGGGATTCGGCTCTTTTGGCAAGTTGCACCCCGTAGCTAGCTCAAGAACACTCAATACACCCAACAAAGCAGGACTAGGGTATTACGCGTCCTCGCGGCCCGAACCTGGGTAAACGATCCTTGTGTTGACTGTTAATCCTGCTCTTCTCACGACCCCGCTGCACGGCAAGTTTCTCCACCTCCTCGTCCTTGGCGCGGAAGAGGCAATGAAGTTAAGAACTGCCTACGCCAGCCTTTGTCAGGGCAAGCAGTTGCCGAGGCAGCGCCGGGAAGCAGAGACGCCCACGTCCAATCAACCGCCACGCGTCAACCGAGGCCGCAGGCTTTTGGGGCCCGTGGTGCTCCGAACTTGACCCTTGGCTTCGCCGTGAAGCAAAGCCCGAGCACACCTTGGGTCTGGGGGCTACTGTCGGCGTTCTAGGAACGGAGGTCCCCAGACTTGCCAACCTGCGGCCCACAACGTGGCCAGGCAGCGGGCCGTACGGCCCATATTCGTCAACAAGGTACCCAAGACCCTCGCGAGGGTCCAAGCCCCGCGAGGCGGATGACGCAAGACCTCCTCTGGAGTGGCCTAGCCAGGCAGGCTCACGAGGAGCGGAGATATCAAGGCAAGGCAAACCTCACGAGGCTCTCGTGATGTGAGCCATGACGAACGGTACCAGGCGGATGCCAGGCGGGCGCCAGTGCGCACAGCGTCCTTATTTCCTCTTTGGTGCTAAGGAGGCCAGCGCAGGCGAAGAGTACCGAGGCATCAGGCAAAGTTTGGCATATTGGTGCAACGAGACCAAGACCAGGAGGACGGCAAGGCGGAGGTCACCATGGAGCCCAAGACGGCGTCACCCCAGAGCTTTTCGCAGGAGAACACCGCTTTTGTCAGGATAGCTTGTACTAGCTGTCCCCCTTCAAATTTGCCCGCCGTTGTTGGATCCCTTCCTGCTCGATATTTGGGAAGAGGACCAGGGCCTATATAAGTAGAGCTAGCCACCACAGTAGAGGCATCGAATCCTCACGCCACAAGTTCACAAGCACAAGAACACCTCAACCTCAGGAGGCTGTTCTTCCCTTCTACTGTTCATCATCAACCCGAGAGGCAATCCACCACCACCACCACACTGGAGTAGGGTATTACACCACAACGGTGGCCCGAACCAGTATAAACCTCGTGTATTCCTGTGTTGCGAGTTCGTCGAGTTCATCCGCGAGATCGTAGCGAGCTAGAGCATAGATCGATAGGAGGGAGAGACTTCGCGCGCACCCCAGTGTTCGAACCTTAAGGGTTTGCCGGAACCCCACATCCGACAGTTATGCAGCGGAGCGATCTAGCGGCGGTTGAAATCCGCCCGATCATCTCAAGGGTGAGCCCGGCCTCGGTAAGGTGAAGGATCCTGGTGGTGGCGACCGTGAGCTTCGCATCGTCGGCGTCAACGTTGCTCCGGTTGCCTCGGCGAACCGGCGGCGCGTCGCGGACCCGACAAAAGTTCGGCGGGTCCTTCTCTTCACTCCAGCACCACCGGCCCCGCCATTCTTCCCACCTCTCCTTCATGGCGCCCTCCGGGTATGCCCCCTTCACTACTAGAAAAAGGCCTACTAATGGCGCACCTAATCTGGCCATTAATGGCGCATTAGTGGTGCGCCATTAGTAGCACGCCATTAGTATATTTTACTAATGGCGCACCACTAGTATCTGGTATACTAATGGCGCACCCCAGATGCGCCATTAGTATATACAACAGTGCGCCATTAGTATGCCTCCCAGGGGGCCATGTATACCCAGGTGCTTTGGCATACTAATGGCGCACTACAGCAGGATGCGCCATTAGTAACTTCGGCATACTAATGGCGCACTGTTTAGTGATGCGCCATTAGTATCCTTTGGCATACTAATGGCGCACTATGATGTGATGCGCCATTAGTATGAATATTAGGTTTTTTTTATTTTTTTATTTTCTGTTTTTTGCACAGGTTACAAAATGTATAATTGGACAAAATATAGACAGCACACATCAACAACAGATTCATCGAATACAATAGAAGATTAGTCTCTGAATACAATTCATCATTTTTAGTCTCCGAATACAATTCATCATATTAGTCTCCGAATTGAAAAGACCGAACAAAATGTATAAGTATGAATCATTATATTACAAGTCTCGAGACCGCGAGTTTGTCTTCACATTACAAGTCGATATCGATCATCTAAACTACCATCACATAGAAGAGAGCTGCGGTCATCACGATGAGCATCATCACGATGAAACTCGTCTTCATCCGGTTCCTCCAACGCTCCCTCCCCTCTCCCGCTAGATAGCGGGCGTATCTAGATTCGGCCTCGGCCCTAGTGGCGTACCCTTTGTAACTGTTACCGCTGAATCGGTGAACCTGTCTCCGACACTCCTCCCAGTCGTCGTAGACTCCGGGAACCTTACCCTTGTACACGACATACCACGGCATCGCTATGCAGTAGCCAAACGAAACGTTAGTACCAATTCACAGACAATACATAAGCAATATATAAGTATGCAACAGAACGATCGGAAGAGAAAAGCAAGACATTAATAGCATCGATTACATCTAAGTTGAAGGACTCTCGAAACCAAAGAGACATACTACAAGTTCATTAAAGTTTAATTACAACATGAGCCAATCGATGTTTCAGAACTAGACACAGCATCACTGCTTTCGACTCGACTCAAGGGACCGGAGCGTGGATGAAGCCGTCGTCTATCGTGGGAGTCATGAAAACACGGGCGTTGTCAGCCTGCATTTGTAGGATTGTGTCGATGTCATTGTTGGACGGTTGATTTCTGAGGTAGAACTGCCCCGAGGTACGAAGGACATCTTGATGGATGATTTCCGCAAACTCCGACTAGATGCGAAAGAATTCTTGTCTGATGTCCGCGTCCTGGATTGCCGACACGCTCGCGGCCCAATCTTTGAGTCTACTCGGTAGCAGTAGTTGATGATGGTCCCGTACGATCGCCTGCATGTGATGGATGGCGTAGTAGGCACCCTTCTGACCGCCAGGCGGCTGCTTGATGCAGCAGAACGTCGTGTTGTGGGAGAACACGTGCTTGCCGTACTTACGAATAGGCCTGGTGAAGGTGCCTCCAGATTTGACGTAGCCGGGGAGAACATCATCAAGAACCTTCTTGACATTTGTGTAGTCTACGTTCGACTGACGGTCCGGGTCGAAATACGTGGCCATGGAATATTTGGGGCTTAGGAGGATGAGCGTGCAATGTGTGTCACTGCAGAAAACACGGAATGTTAAAAGAAAAACGATCGAAATCTAAGAATTCATATGTTACGGGGCGGTTGAGGGGAGGACTTACTCGGGAAAGTAAGGCACGAGGAAGTTGTCCTTATCTTGGTTTGCCAGAATGACGCCTTCGAGGTAAGAACTCGCGACTTGCCGGTCCCCAGCGCTGCCCAAGATCTTGGCACGCATGTAGAAGGGGTCGACTATCACGATGTCCGGGGTCTTGTCGCGAATGATCCGCATCTCCATACTCAGCGAAAATAGCCGAACGAAGGTGTAGTGCAGCGGATGAAGGTTCAACATAGCGTGGATGTCATCAAACCGCAGGACGATCGTACCCCCGATGGAGTTATCCACAAAGCCCTTGCCCTCTGGCACCTTGGCCGCGAAAACCGGGTATGCCACATCCTTCTCTCGGAGACGCCGCTTCTCCAAAGAAAGAACACTGTCATGCAGACTCCGCATAGCACCGGTTGCAGCATCGAGCATATTTCTCGGTAGCATCGGCCTACCCGCCACATGCACCCTCCTCGAGATATCCGCAGTTGAAGGTGGCCCGTCCTGAGCACGGATCGTACTCGGTGCCGGCTGGCCCGCACCCTTGTTAGTCTTTCTTTTGCATGCCTTCTTCTTGATCTCCTGCAATGGGACCGAGTTCTGCTCACAGACCGCCTTCTTGAGTGTGTTGGGTCTGATCATATTTGGCACCTCGCTTATCTGAGGCTCAGTGAAGTCGGCAGCTGGAGGCGTCTCCTGAGAGCTGAACTGCAGACGACACCTGTTGCAACTTGGCTTCTCCGCGGTACCAGCTAGATTGCACACGTCTTTTGTTGGGTTGGGTTCTTGAGAAGGAGGCCCCATGAAGTCGCCACCATCCCCATGATCGGCAAAGTACTGATCGACGTTGGCAAATGTATCGTCGTCGTCATCGTTCTGATCCTGTGCCATATGCATGTTTGGATCCAGTGGCATAGGGATGTCCGGCACCATTGCGGCGGTCTTGCCATGGGGCCGACTTGGCGCCGGCACGACTGGCGGTGTTGTCTTTGGGGTGGTGTCCCCCGCCCCCAAACGAATCTGGCTCTTCGGCCAAAGCAGGGGCCAGCTCAGGCAGGCGCTGAGGTTCATCACGTCATCATCGTCGGCCCCCATGGGTCGAATCGGAGGTAACACCTCGTCGCAGCCTGGCAGCACCCGAACCAGTTGAACCCTAAACAAGTTGGGTGGCATCTGGGTACCGTGGAACAAGGGGTTGCCCGGTTGAACGATTTTGCCCTTGGCGACATCGACCAACTCGTTGTTCACGAAGTGCAGGAGAGTGCACGGAACGTCGGCGGCGCCCTGCGAAAACATGTAGGGCGTTAGGGATGCCCAGTCAAAGGCAAGGAGATGAAGTCCTCGGCCGAGAGAGGCTTAATTAGTTACCGTGATGATGGCGTCGAGCTCGGCTAATGTCGAGGCACCGCCAACGGCGGGCGTGCAGTTGACGGAGGGGCCGCTTGCTGCAGAGGTGCCGGCCGGCGTACACCCGGGTGCATTAAGCTCCCGTGCCGGCGTCGGAGACACCAATGCCGCCTCCGCCGGAGACACCAATGGCCCCGCCATCGCGTTCAGCGAGTTGCTGGCCGTGAAGCTAGGAATCGGGGGCGGCCCCTGTTGGCCGCCCGCAATCCACGCACTAATCCCCTGGATCAAGGTAGGCACAATGGCGGTGATCGTCGCTCCGAGTTGTTGTTGCACTTGCTCTTGGACAATCTCTGGAATCCGCGCCACCTGTGCCCTGAGTTCTTGAACCTCGCGCGCCTGGCTTTCCGAGCTGGTCTTTTTCTCCTTTCGCCCAGCAGTGTCATAGTATGACGACCATTTTGTCGACAAGCCTTTGCCGGCCACACGACCAGCTGACGTCGGCTTACTGAGCTTATCCTTGTTCTTCATTACATTCAACGCCCTATTTAGAGTGGTGTCCCAAGGGTTGCTCTTAGTCGACCCCGCGCTACTGCTTTCAGTCGCCTGCGGAAGGAATGTGAACCATTTAGAAATTTGGCTTCATTAATTAGAATGCAACCATATGGAGCTAATTACGAGGGGGTGTATTCCTTACCAGAACAAGCTCAAGCGCCCTGGTCTTCGGATCCGTGGTAAGCTCCTTTGTTTTCGGGTCCTTCTTGTACCGGGCCCTGACAAAGTTCCTGGTCTGCTTGTCACCGTATTTATCGAAGAGGGGCGGTAGGCCTTGCTCGGCACGGTCCGCCTCCTCCTTGTCCCATATAGGCTCCGCCACTCTGTAACCGCCGGGACCGAGTGTGTGTTCCCCTAAGTTCAGCTCCCGCATTTCTTTCCCCCACTTACTTGATTCGGAGTTTGCGGTGCTCGAGCAATTGATCTTGAAGTCGTTGTAGTCATCTTCGGTGATCGAAGGATTTTTCTCCTTGATCTTCTCATAACTCTCACCTTTCTCGATCATTCTCTTCACATTGCTTTTCCAAGTAGACAGGGCCTTGCTCATCTTCGTGAGGGCAGCATTGTTCACTTTATTCCCTTTGAGGCTTGTGTTTTCAAATTCAGCGGGGAACTTGTATCGTTCGTGCAGCTTCGTGAAGAGGAGGTTGCGCAAATTCCCTCGGTCAGGATGCCTCAGGTTCTCGGTGTTGATCGAGACGGTGCTCCGGAGAATGCACCCGAGCTGAAGCGAGTACCCCTTGACTATTCGTTCGGGCGCCGTTGGATTCCCGTCGGAGTCCACTTCAGTAACTTCCTCCTTGAGGGTGCGGAGCACGGTCGGGCGCCGGTCCTTCCGTTGCCTCTTCGGTTGGCTGCCATCTGTGCGTGCGCCGCCATCATCAGTGGTGGCATCCTCGGCGGCACCATCAGTGGTGGCATTAGTGGGGTCATCCTCGGCGGTACCATCAGTGGTCTCAGGATCGGTGGGGAAGGCGGCGTCCTCATACAAGTGAGGTTGTTCCTCCATCTCCTGGGACAGCATCCAGAATGGCTTGACGCTCGAACCCCCGGCCTCATCGTTGTTGGCCATGTTTCTCTCTAAATAGGAACAAAGTTTGGTCAAAAAGTTGGTTATTGTCAAGGAACAAGATCATGGTCTCATCATTTAGGGTTTGTCGACACCGAGGCATCCTAAAAGCTAAGCTTTTATCATTGAGGGTTTTTCGACGCCGAGGCACCCTAAAAGCCTAAGCTTTCATCATTTCGGTTTTTATCGACACCGAGGCACCCTAAAAGCCATGCATTAGTCACAAGTACGCCGGGGCACTTGATCCTACTTAATTAACTACTAAGATACCCCGGCCCATGCATTAGTCACAAGTACCCCATATGTCCTATTTTTAGCAAAGTCATGCTAAAATTCACGGAAAATTTCAGCATGACCTTTGCTGAAAATAGGACATATGGAGTACCCGAATTTGCCGGAACGGAAGTTAATCGACATTCCGGCAAACTCAAGGGCCTCTCGGGTGGACAAGGCAAAAAAGGCCTCCATCACAACATGGAAAATACACCAAGCAGTATCATCTCCAAGCAGTATCATATTTGTAATGACTGAAAATATTTACTTCAGGAAATATTTACTACTGTAGTTTCTGTTACAAACAAAAAAAAGACTGAAGTTTGTCCTAGCTAATATGTTCAGAGAACAGGAGCATGAGAAAAAATAACAGAAACTATATGATTTAACTGGTTTCAAAACATGAAGTCCTAAAAGCTCTTGTTTTTGATTTTTTAATTTTCTGTTTTTTGCACAGGTCACTAGCTTCAGATTTTTTCCTCAGGTATAGGTTGATGCTTTTCTTCATATTTGCCATATGAAAAAATTAGGATGCTATCATCCTATATTTTGCCATGCTAAAAGATTGTGCCATGTAGAAAATTGCCATGCTAATCAACTTATGTGAGCTTCCATTCCAGATCTAATAGGTCACCCAACAAAAAATCATCAATAGTTTAGCAAGTCTGTACCCTCAAGAATGAACATATAGCAATATCTGTTGTCCCCCCATAACATACGGAAATCAAAATCAGCTCAACTTAGATGACAATGTATATACTTTATCACATTATATAGGTGTTGCAACAATGTATATACTTTATCACATTATAAGTCCTCACACCATCAACTATGACAAAATCTGAGAGTATAAGTCTGTTTACATTCACCCAAGTCCAAACATAAAATTCTGTCCAACATAGTACAACACACTTTGATAATTTCATAGGATTTAATATACCGAACGAAACCTTACATGGATGTTACAAAAACACCGGAAATCCAAGTTCAGTACATGAAACACTCACTAGGTACTAGTTTGAGCTCACGTAACAAGCCAAGGGTTGAGTTTAGCTCCTATTGACTTAGCTTCCCACTTCTCTCATGTATAAGTAAAAGGCTAGTGAATTAAAAATACAACTAGCTGCAGATTATTAACCCAATACGAATCACAGATAAATAAATTCTGGAGTTATGCTCACAACAGAAATATATGCGCAGGTATGCAATGATATCCCTTCACTCGGGTACAGCAATATATCTTCTAGCCATGAAACCGTACCCTGATTCTCCTTTCTTCCTCTTGCCGAAGAGAAGTTGGCTGCAGAGGATGGTCCAACTCAGATCAGCCTGCAGAAGTTCATTGTATAATTCTGTTTAGTTCCAAGCATATACGAATACTCTTCAGAGTGGGCACAAAGATGGAAGCAAACTAATAGCACAAAGTGAATAGCAAATTGGCTACTGAAACTATACTGAACATACTGAAACTACTCCTTGCAAGCAAACTGAAACTACTCCTTGGAAGCAAATTGTCTTGGAAGCAGTATTGTGTGCACAAATCTACTCCAGCTAGTTTATAAAAAAATGAAATCACAGTCTTTTCCTAACAATACATCAAAACGAGCTACAGAAAGATAAAAAAACTAGCTACAGATTTACAGTCGCTCTGGTCCTGTGATCCACATGGGGGGCATGCGGTGCTGCATATTTCAGGAATAAAATGCCCGAACGATCCAATTTTGTGGCCTTTGATGCACACACATGATTCAGAACGGAGAAACTCTGCTGTGAGGAGTTCAGGTTACTTGAGCTACCGGCACCGGACGTTCTTGATGACCCGAGAGCAGTACAAACTACAGGGGCCTACAGTGATAAGGATCCAGAAGAAGTGATCGATCAAATGAGATGCTGCAATCTTTCTTTGTGTGCATGTTGCCCAGTAGTTATCCTTGGTAACATGTCTGCTCTAAATCAGCATTTTGTTCGTGTTATACATTTACCATGTTTCCTCTCTGGCTCTACAACAACAAGCAAGATTGCTAAAATGACAAGCAGCAGTAACATTTTGGCATTAAAAAGCACATATCATCGCACAAGGAGATCAAATCCTACAGGCAACCTTGAAGAAAAATGAGAAGTGTGAGCTAGATGATGCCACAAGTTTCAGTACTGAACTGCAATTCAGTTCTTGGAAGCAGTATTGTGTGCACAAATCTACTCCTTGGAAGCGGCAAAACAACAGAGCAGCGGCAGCAGAACCATCAGTGATGGGAGCAACAGGGGGAGGGGGCGGCCGACGGGGGCGACGGGTGCATGGGACAGAGGGGGGAACGGGGGGGGTGGAGGAGGCTCACCACGGGGAGGGTCGGAGGAGAGCTCGACGAGGCCGGGGACGGGCAAGAGCAGCGGTTGGGGCAACGAGATGTGGGCGGCCGAACGAAGAAGGCGGCGACGGCGGCGGCTATGCGAGACACCGGCGTCGGGGCGGAGACGAGGACGACGGGGCGTCAGGGCGGAGACGAGGACGACAGGGCGGCGTCGAGGCGGCGGGGCAGCGGCGTCGGGAGAGGAGAGGGGAAGGGGATCGAGGGCGAGGGCGAGGGAGAGAGAGGGGATAGGTTTGGGCCGGGGGTAGGCGAGGGCGAGGGCACAATACTAATGGCGCACCACCCCTCGGTGCGCCATAAGTACATCCATACTAATGGCGCACCTCACCCTGGTGCGCCATTAGTATTGTTTTTTTATTTCTGCTCGAGCCAACAGGTTATCTTCCACCTGACCTGGTCCACACCAAGTTCCCTCTACTAGCTCGACTGGTCAGCAGCTAGTTCTCACACCAGGAGGTCCTGGGTTCGATTCCCAAGCTCCACAATTTTTTTATGCATTTAAAATGCTGTTTCATATTTATTTGTGTTTAAATATGTTCAAACTTGTTTAAATCATAACAGTAATATTTTTTATAAGACAGTAATAATTTTTTTAAAAATATCATCAAACAGTAATGCCGGTGGAGCGGGGGAGGGTGCGCGGGGTGCGGGGGGGCCGGTGGACCGGGGGGTGCTCGGCGGCGAGGGGGACCGGATCTGGCGAGGTGGGATAGCGATCGAGATGGAGGGGGATCGAGATCGAGTGTCCATGAAATTTAAAAATATTCATGATAGTTCAAAAAGTGCCCATGAAATACAATCGAGAAATGAAGGCTACGATTTAAATACAATCGATCTCTTAGCTAGCTATCTGTTCACAATCTTCTTGCCCTTCTTTTTCGCAAATGGAGTTCTTCTGTGGAACGGACGTCCTTTAGGTAGGGTGGTCCTGCTTCTTCTTGTGGTGTATGCTGGTACTTCATCATCGTCGTCATGTTCGATTCTCGGGTCGCCGTACTTGTCGAAGTCTTGCTCATTGGCTACTCCATCCATTCCGATGATCTTCCTTTTGCCTCTCCTCACGACAACACGACTGGGCTTTGACGGGTCGGTAATGAAGAAGCATTGGTCCACTTGGGAAGCCAGTACCCATGGCTCATTTTTCGCGGTGACGTTTGCGCCTGCGGTCTTGGATTTGGCTTCGGGTATAACCATGGTGGTGAAATACCGGTCTTCTTTTAGGACGCTCTTGGCCCATCTGACACGGAACATCGGGACCTTCTCTCCAGCGTAGCTCAGCTCCCAGATCTCCTCGATCCTTCCGTAGTATCTGTCCTTGTCGTTACCGGTGTAGGATTCCATCGTTACCCCGGAGTTCTGATAACCATCGCTCTTCATGTCCTTGGCCTCGGTGTAGAATGTGTAGCCGTTGATATCGTACGCCTCATAGGTCATCAGGTTGTGCTCGGCGCCCTGTGACAAGGCGAATATGAGTTGTTCTTCCGCGGAAGAATCCTCATGTAAAGGGTACGACAGAAGCTTCTGCTTGAACCAACGCGTGAAACATGAGTTGTGCTCTTTGAGTATATCTCCGTCCGTCCTCTGTTGGCCTCGGTCATTGTACGTCTTCTTAATAAAGGTTTTGTGCTCTACCACCCAAGGATCGACCACGTCTATGTGTTGTAGCGCGACTAGGTTTGCTCTTTCAAAGTCGGCGAGTCGACCCTCGAAGTCGACATGCATTTCGCGGCGACCCTCACGGTGACCCCATCCAGCGAGCCTGCCGAGGTGCCTGTTGACGGGCAGACCAACGGGGTTCTCGATGCCTAGATAATTCGTGCAGTAGGAGATGCACTCTTCGGTCAGAAAGCCCCTGGCTATGCTTCCCTCTGGACGTGACATGTTGCGAACGTATCCTTTGATGACACCATTCATCCTTTCGAACGGCATCATGCTGTGCAGGAACGTCGGCCCGAGTTGGATGATATCGTCCACGATATGGACCAGCAGATGCACCATAACGTCGAAGAATGCGGGCGGGAAGTACATCTCAAGCTCGCATAGTATCACCACGATCTCTTCCTGTAGCCTTCTGAGTTGCCTCACGCCAACAGACTTCCGAGAGATGACGTCGAAAAAGTTGCATAGGCCAAATAGCGTTTCACGGACGTGCGCGTCCATGATCCCACGGATTGCAACTGGAAGTATCTGCGTCATCAGCACGTGACAGTCGTGAGACTTCATCCCGCTGAACTTCAGCTTCGCTAGGTCTAGGTATCTGCTTATCTTCCCCGCGTAACCGTAAGGAAGTTTTACTCCTACGAGGCAGGTGAAAAACTGCTCGATCTCCTCCTGACTTAGAGTGAAGCACGCGGGAGGGTAGTCATTTCCGGTCTTCTTGGCCTTTTTGCCTTTGCGACGACTTTCCGTGTCCTGCTTCGCCTCATCATCATCATCATCATCATATAGCGTGAAGCTCCTGCCTGATGCCCATTGATTTCAAGTCTGCCCTTGCTTTCGGCCCATCTTTGGTCCTCTCTGGCATGTTGAGCAGGGTACCAAGCAGACTCTCGCACACGTTCTTCGTGATATGCATGACATCAAGGCTGTGAGGCACACGGTGGATCTTCCAGTACGGCAAGTCCCAGAAAACAGACCTCGTTTTCCATACCTTCAGCAGCGGCTCTGGCGCCTTTCGCTTCTTTCCCGGCTCTGGCGCCTTTTGCTTCTTTCCCGGCAGTGGGCAGTCTTTCCAATTTTTCAACAGCTCGTCTATTTCCTCGCCGCTCCTCGTACGCGGGCGTCCTCGGGGTTCGGTTTCACCATCGAATAGATCCTTGCGTTTTCTCCACGGGTCATCGTCGCGAAGCCACCTTCGATGTCCCATGAACACGGTTTTCGAAGACCCGGGATCTCTATCTAGCTGGCGATACGTTGTGTCATCCATGCACCTGACGCATCCAGAAAATCCGTGGACCACCTGCCCCGCGAGATATCCGTAACCGAGATAGTCGTGCACCGTCGTGAGCAGCGCGGCTCTCATAGGGAAATATTCTTTCTCTGCGGCGTCCCACGTATTGGCTGGCGTTTTCCACAGCGTGTCAAGCTCCTCTTTCAGCAGCCCCAGATACAGATTGATGTCGTTCCCTGGTTGTTTCGGTCCTTCAATTAGCATACTCATGTGAATGTACTTCCTCTTCATGCACAACCAGGGGGGAAGGTTGTACATCCACACAAACACAGGCCAGGTGCTATGTGTGCTTCTCTGGCTGCCAAACGGATTGACTCCATCGGTGCTCGCGCCCAGCACGATGTTCCTTGGATCGTTCCCAAATTCTAGGTCTTCGAAGTTCAACGCTTGCCACTGGCTCGCATCCTTAGGGTGACTCAGCATCTTGTCTTTTTTATCTATCTCCGGATCATTTGCGTCATCTTCTCGCTTCTTCTCCTCCCTATCCGCGTGCCAACGCAGGAGCTTTGCTACCTTAGGGTCCGCGAAATACCGCTGCAGACGAGGAGTGATCGGAAAGTACCACACCACTTTTCGAGGAGCTTTCTTCCTCTTCTTGTATCGAGTGACGCCGCACACCGGACATATGGTAGACTCCGCGTGCTCGTCCCGATAAATGATGCAATTGTTCATGCACACATGGTATTTCACGTGCGGTAAATCCAGAGGACACACGATTTTCTTCGCCTCCTCCAAACTGGTCGGGCACTTGTTCCCCTTGGGAAGACGTTCGTGCCAGAATGACATGTTCTCGTCGAAGCATGCGTCGGTCATTTTGTGTTTTACCTTCATCTCCAGAGCCATGAGCGTTACTTTCAGGCGGGTATCCTCGGGCCTGCATCCTTCATACAATGGAGTAACCGCGTCTAACTCAAGTTGATCCATCTTGGCTTTCTCTCGGGCGGCAGCTCTTGCGTTATCCGTCTGCTTGAGAAGCAGCTCTTGAATATGAGGGTCCTGCACCCAGCCCATCGATGGTCCAGCGTCGTCTGCTCCGCCGGCATCATCATCTTCATGATCATGCCCGTCGTCTGCTCCGGCATCTTCCTCATCATCATGTCCTGCATCTTCTACATGATGACTGTGTACAGCATCACCGTCGTGATCATCTCCTGGGGATTCTTCGTCTTCTCGCCCGCCCGAGCCGCGGTGGTTGTCTTGCTGCCCTTCCTCATTTCTTGCCCGGCCCCCATGGACGACTTCGTAGTCATCTTCATCACCTTGCCACCGATAGCCATCCATGAAACCACGCAAGAGCAGGTGGTCCCGCACCTGCCAGGATTCCGGGTCCGCAATAAGGCTCTTCAGCTTGCATCTTCGACACGGACATCTTATCTCCGTCTCGTTCTTTTGAAGCATCTCGGCCTTCGCGGACCTCAAAAACCTATTCACGATGCCTTCGGTCATCATGCGGACCATGGTCGCCTGCGGGGTAGAGCAAAACGATATTTTAGAACCAACAAAAAATTTGGCATGACTTTCCCTAAAAATAGGACCAAAAAGAATGCTTAATGCCAAAATTCTCGCCGAAACGGAAATGAATCAACATTCCGGCAAAATATTGGCAACTATCGCATTTCAAATACCGGTACACCTCCAAACACAAACACATATGCAACACCACAAACATATGCAACACCACGAACATACATAGATCTAGCTAGGCCATAAAAAGTGCATGTGCACATTGTTGTAGGGAGAACAACATAAATATAGCTTCCCCCCTTACTTACCTATCAAAACAAGGTAATTTAACCACTTAAATTGAATGAATCTATGGTGGAAATGAGGTGAAAAAGAGGAGGCACCCGAGACAAGGAGGAGGTGGAGAGAATGAAGTGGGGAGAAAGTGAGTGTGGGTAGGAGAGGCTGTCCAAAATATCTTGTTGCTGCCCACTTACTAATGGCGCACCAACTCTAGATGCGCCATTAGTAATCCAGGTTACTAATGGCGCACCTTCTGGTGGTGCGCCATTAGTATGTTTGGACAGGCGCACTAGTTAAAAAAAACTTTTTATACTAATGGCGCACCCTGGGCCAGGTGCGCCATTACTAGTTACAACTAGTAATGGCGCACTGTGTCTGGATGCGCCATTAGTATGTTTGGACAGGCGCACTAGTTTAAAAAAAAATTGATACTAATGGCGCACCCTGGGACAGGTGCGCCATTACTAGTTACAACTAGTAATGGCGCACTGTGTCTGGATGCGCCATTAGTATGTTTGGACAGGCGCACTAGTTAAAAAAAAATTTGATACTAATGGCGCACCCTGGGCCAGGTGCGCCATTACTAGTTACAACTAGTAATGGCGCACTGTGTCTGGATGCGCCATTAGTATGTTTGGATAGGCGCACTAGTTTAAAAAAAATTGATACTAATGGCGCACCCTGCGCCTGGTGCGCCATTAGTAGTTTCAACTCTAATGGCGTATCAGAAGGTGGTGCGCCATTAGTATATACTAATGGCGCACCGCTTGTCTGGTGCGCCATTAGTGTCAATCCCATCTATAGCCCTTTTTCTAGTAGTGCTTGGCCCGTGGGATCCAGGCGACACAACCGGAAATGGCGCCCCCCGGTTGGATTCGAGGGAAGAAGTAGTGGCGGAAGAGCGCCGTGTTGGGTTGCACCCCGGCGAAGCCCTCGTAGAGGTGCGCGAAAAGAGCCATGCACGCCACGGCATTCGGAGTAAAATCCAAAAGATGGAAGCCGTAGGTGTGCGTGACGTCATTGAAGAAATCGGAGAAGGGGGACAGAGCCTGCAGGAGAAGTAGTCTACAAAGAAAGGGTACCGATTTGAGGCGGCCTCGGCGCAATTGGCGGGGATGACGCGCGTGGCTGGATGCCCCGTCGTCTCTCCCCCCGTCTTCACGCCCCCCCACAGGGGTTTGAAGGCCTCCCGGAGCTCGAACACGTCGACCATCAAGGGGAAGTAGGCGAGCTGCGTCCGCTGCGCCGCCAACGCACTCTCCGGCGGCTCCGTCGCTCCGTCGTCCCTTGGCCACTCCCTTGCCCTTGGTGGATTTGGGCGCCATGGTGGCTGGGGGGGGGGGTAAGAGACAGAAGACGGCGGAGACGCAGCAGCGGCAAGCGAAGGCGAGAGCTCGAGAAGGAGGAAGAAAGCGGGCCGCGGCTCTGAGATTGGAGAAGACGCGGGAAAGGGGGTAAAGTGAGCGGTGCGCCCGCGGTTATTCCTTTTTACCAGGAAGGCGCGGGCCGCCTCCTTTCCCATTAACTGCGATGTGACACATGCGTGCGAGAACCACCCCACGCATGCCACCCACGTCACGCACGACCCCCCCCCCCCCACATCGCGCGTTCAACGCGGGTCATGGGGAAGCACAGCGGGCGAAGAGTTACTGCGGTGGAAATCCGCCCTGCCTGCCCGCGCACGGGTTCTGGGCCTGGCCCAACAATGCGTCGCGCTTATGTGTGGCCCAGGCCCGGGGGCTCCTGTCGGTGTACAAAAGTAGGGGCTCTCCTTTTGACCCCTTTACTTGTGCACGGGCAGTCAGAGCCGCACGTCGCGGCCGCACGTAGCGGGGCAAAGGAGGGAAGCCGGAGAGAAGCCGAAGCACAAGATGGCCAAGGCAACGCCAAGACCAAGAACACAAAGGACAGAAGGGCGAAACAGACTCCCCCGGCAAGACCTTTGCCGGGGCGGCACACCCGACGCCAACAGAGTGAGCCACCCTTGAGCCCGCGGATTCCAACCCAACCAACTACATTGGAACTAGGGCTCGGGAGGCACCTCCGTGGTGGCATGAAGGTCTTTGTCAAGTCCATAGAGATGTGAGATCAGATGAGAACTAGAAGTCGGCGGCCCTCGGCGGGATCCTTGCCGAGGAGATCCACAAGACCCCCGGCAAGCGCCTTGCCGGGGACGACTGCAACGCCACGGCAAGACCCTTGCCGGGCCCCCGGCATGGCCCTTGCCGAGGGCGTCAGCGGGGCCACAGCCAGGCCTGTGTCGACCAAGACTCCACCGTCGTCCCCAAGCAGCTGCTAGCTCAACCAGCTGGGCAGGCACCTGCGTGGCGACGGGCGGCCTCTACGCCAACTCGGCAAGCACCTGCATGGTGGCATGCAGATCTTCTGAAGACCCTACCACCGCGCCACCTCAGCTGCCTGCCTGCCTACATGGCGCCGCATGCACCGCTGGCCTGGGGGCGTGTCGAAGCAAGGCAAGGCGGCAACGGACGGGACGGGCCTCGTTCCCGTCCCCGATAAAGCTAAGGGACACCTAAGCTACGCATTAAATGCGTCTTGTCCTGTAACACGGGCGATAAGCTCACAGCACTGTATACCTTTCCACCTTCTGTGTGCCACTGTGGTAGCCCCTTTCGACTATAAAAGGAGGCCCATGGCATATTGGAGAGGGATTCGGCTCTTTTGGGCAAGTTGCACCCCGTAGCGAGCTCAAGAACACTCAATACACCCACCAAAGCAGGACTAGGGTACTACGCATCCTCGCGGCCCGAACCTGGGTAAACGATCCTTGTGTTGACTATTAATCCTGCTCTTCTCACGACCCCGCGCCCCGGCAACTGTAGTAGGGATTCTTGTGATCCCATAGTTGTCGTTCTCACCGACAGCACCGTATGTGATAGTGTCTGACATCACACACGCTTTGCAAACGGCAACTGTGTCCATTGTTACACACACTTCCTCTCCGTGAACCGTGTCGGATTATGATGTATATCGCACACACTGTGCTTTATTAACCGTGTGCGCCGTAATGACCTGCACACCGTAATTTCACCCTAATTTAATTGCTGCTATTTAAAATTATACCTAATTTAAACTTGAAAGTAGGCTATAGCTTTATTCATATCCATCAGGTTCAAGCAACCAATGCAGTATTCGATTCACAGGTACATATGTTTAAGAATTACATAAGCACCAAATAAAGAATGATGAACCAGGGTTCTATACTTGTAAAATTACAGATGCTAAAGAAAGAGGCGACAGACATTTCGGTTGCTGAACAAGGTGAAGCGGAATGGCCCTATTGTGCTCTCCTGGATGCAGAAGGCATGTAGGACTCTAGTCCAACCCCTTGCGATGGCCGGCCGCCAATCATGTAGTTTGAGAGGTAATCTTGAGTAAACTGCTTCAGGATCCACTTCAAAAGAAAAAAGATTCAGACATTGTCATCTAACACAACTCATTACGGGTAGTAAAAATAAGGCTACAGGGTTCTTACTTACCATCCTGCAGTTCACTGTTGTCTTGCATAAAGTGTAAACAAATAGTTCGATTGACATCTTTTGACCCATTTTAATAACAATCTTTACAAGTTTCCTCACTTGATGCTGGTTCATGAATATCTCATTGCCCCATACGCAGAAAGGGTTGAAGTGTGGATCTTTCGCAATGATATATGTACGTAAAAGCACCAAGTTAATATTAGAAGCTAAACAACAATTGAAAAATGATGTAGTACAACACTCCCTCCATCCCATTATATAAGATTTTATTACATGTATATCTAGAAATCATCAGAACATTAAGGTAACACTCTTCCTTGTTGCTATGTAGCCTGGGATTGCATATTTAGTCATTCAATACAATGCATGTTGCTATGTAGCCTCAAATATATTAAATATGGCCCTAGTTAAACCCTAACCGCACCACCAGCCGCCCCTCCCCACTCATCCCCCGCTTCGCCGCCGCCGGAGGGGACACCGGCGAAGCCCGCGTGGTCCCCAGGGAAGGTGGCGGTAGGGCGTCCTCGTCGTTCTCGCGCAGATCTCGTGGCGGCCGGTGGCGCGCGGCAGTGTTCCACCGATGGCTGGAGCCTGCTGCCCGTGAGGCGGCGTCCCTCACGGCGGTGGGGCTGCCCCTGAACGGCGCTTGGTGGTGGCAACATGGCGGCGCGCGGGTGGGCCGGATCTAGGCTTCCGGTCTGTGTCCTCGTCATGGCAGCGCTTGCCGTTGCCCTCGGCCATGAGGTGTGGTCCGGGACGGGCCTAGCGCCGGTGCTGCTGGCCAGGACGCACGCTGGCAGCGCCCTACTTCATCTCGCGTCGTCTTGCTGGCCAATGGTGGTGGTCATCTTCTTCGTCAGAGATGGCCGGCTAGAGGTTTGGTGATCGGATCTCGATATCCATCATCTAGTCCCGGCTGCGAGTTGGGGACACATGGTTGCCGGTGAAAACCGAGCCGTTGGCAGGCGATGGCGGCATTCTACGTCGTTACCTTGATGGAGGCATCATCGTGTAACTACTGTCGACCCACTCGTGCTGCTCTGGGGGAAACCCTAGGATCTGGTGTTCCAGATCAGACGATGGCGGCACTGCAGTGTCGTTTCTCTGTTAGGAGCATCGTTTGTGGAGCAGCGCTGGAAGTCAGAGGCAGGAGGTGGAGCGGCTTCGTCTTGCACGGAGCTTCGATGGAGATGTCAAGTCATGCCTGACCGACAGGTGCTACGCTTTGTCATGCCTGGTCGGCAGGTGCTACGCACGACAGATTTTTCTAAGACTTCAAGCTGTGTCGGCTGGTGGTACTTGGCAGCATGGTGCTGAGGTGTATCAGTGGCGACCGCGACATGCACAGCTGTTTGCGCGCAGGGAGGAGGTGTCGTTGGATGCCGTGGTGGCATCGACGATAGCTCGACAGAGCAAGGTTGATGCATCAGTACAGTTCCGAAGATGGAGCGGTGGTAGTTGGTGGCGGCGGCCTCTGAGAGCACGCCGGACCGGCGAGACCCATGCCCGGTAGCCGTCCTAGATGGGTCCTCAGGTCTTAGATGTTAGGTTTGGCTGCGATGTCTGTTTGGTATTAGGCCTAGGCTATCTGCGCCCCGTCATCAACTGGATAGGTGTAGCGACAGTTTGTTGCTTAGACGGCGGCTTTAGTCCTACTGTGGTATTACTTTGTAAGGTGTTGTGAGAATAATTAATAAAGTGGCCGTATGCATCGCCCAGATGCAGAGGCCTGGGGTCGTCCTCCTTTTCTAAAAAGAGTTAACCTACTGATAAATGGGTTACAGATATATTCAGTGAAATGTCCGATTCGACGGTTAATCCCTTATCAGCCCCAGGCTATATGGTACCAGCTACCGATATCCTGAACAGTGAGTACATATAAGAAATCCGATGAAACTAACCTCGATGGAAAACAACACTGTTCTCAACATTGTCCTGTATGAGTACATATAAAGGCATGTTAAGCACTACAGGCTAAACATCAACCAAATATATCCATGGTAGACAACATAATCTACAAATGATAGCTTTAGTGTGCAGGCTTAAGCACGCTAGTTAAGCAAAACAAGAAGTGGAAAGGTGTGTTAACTGCATGGGGCATAACATCTAAAAACAAGCAAATAGTCATTCAAACTGGTATTGTGCAGGTCTAAAGTACACTAGTTATTGTTAAAAAAACGAAAAGGCATGCTAACTTCAATATCCTTAACAACAACCAAATATCGTAATTCATTGTGGTATTGTTGAAACTGTTATTGATGAAATTGAATTGCATAGCAAATAATTGCACATATAGAGCATCATATTTTGAAGAACTGAAATAAACAAGTGATAAGGCCATCTGTAGCCAATCCTTAAAAATTTTAAGGACTAAAACCCTTAGTGGTTATATATATACTACAGCAATTTTTGGCCTTCTCTAGTCGATCCCCTAAACTTAAGGTTGTAAACTTCAATTTGATCAAGTTCAAAGCAGGTTCAACCGAAAGTAGCATGCATTCAAACATAAACATAGATAGTTTTGCATAACCGAACATAAAACATAAATTTAAACTAAGCTAAATGACTTTCGGTCGAAGTAGAGGTCGAGCCAATCCTTCCTCGTCATGTACGGTGTGCCGCGAGCCGGGTCCGGGCCGGTGCCATCGTCGGGGTCGTTGGGGAAGGTACTCCTCCAGACATCGACGTTGATCTCCTCGTCCTCGGGCCCACCTCGACGCCCTCCGTGCCGCCGTCGCCGCCGCCTTCGACCTCGTCATTGGAGGAGAGCGCGATAACCTCGCCGCCCTCCGCGCCGCCGTCCTCGCCGCCTTCGACCTCATCATCAGAGGAGAGCGCGATAACCTCGCTACCCTCCGCGCCGGAAAAGATCGCCCGCTCTGCCTCCACGAGCTCCGGGTGCTGCCGGTGGAGCTCTTGCATGTAGGCCTCGTCAGCGGCCTCGGCCTTGAGGCGCTCCCACGCCTCACGGTCCTCCCATGCCATAGCCGAGCTCACCACCCCTGGCTCCAGCGGAATGTGGTCGACCGGACATGTGCCGAAGGGGAAATTGAGCCTAGCCGCCGCGCCGTGGTAGTGGACCTGCCAGCGGTCATACTCCATGGCCGCGAGCTTAGCCGTGTTGAAGCTACTTAGCCACCGGCGGGTGTGGGTCTCCTGATCTGTAATCTCGGTGACTCACGTCCCCCACCACCGCTGCCGGACCCTGAGGTAGGACCTCGTCGGCTGCCGGGTCTGAGGGAGGACGGGGAAGTCCTTGAACCGGCGTAGGGGCGCGGCGGCGGGTGGATCGGGGGACTGACGACAGTGGATCGAGCCTGCAGAGGACGACGGGGACACCTCGGCCACCTCACCAGCGTCGGGCGAAAAGGACGTGATAAACCTCTTTTTTGGCCATTGGCTCCTCGAGCTCCCAGGCACACAGGCAGAGGTTGAGGATGGAGGCACCGGCGATGGCGGTGACCTATCAATGCTTTCAGGGGTGGTGTGTGTCTGTGTGAGCGGAGGTTTTGGGGAGTGTGTGGTGTGTGTGGAGGGGGGCAAGGTGGTGTTTGAGGAAATACTGCGGCAACGGAAAATTTTACTAGGCGGGAGTAACAAGGCGGGGCTACTGAAAATTTGGATCAAGGGCGAGCAAACATTTTTGGGATTGGGAGGGATGCAGAGGTAGGAGTAAAATGCCCGGGCTACTGAAAATTTGAATCAAGGGACTGAAGCAGAGCGGGAGTATCAGACATCGCACACGGTCCGCACATACTAATCATGTGTTATCAAACATTAAAACCTTCCAGGCGGTAGATATTTTCAAGATTACGAGGCAGTAAGACTGTGGACTGTAGCCGACGCACCTTCTCGCGTAAGCCATAGGCGTACTATACACCGACGGTGCTCCATGATATTTTGTACTGCATCTCACACGGTTGGTGATAATAAACTGTGTGGGATCTACTTGATTTTCCATCTTCATTTGAATTACATAACGGGGTCACAGCGGCAATGGACGGTATTTGAATCACTAGACCTTTTATCTGCTTGTGTCCATGGGTTTATGCTTATGTCCCATGCAAGAAATGGGGATGAATTTTGAACACCACGGCACCATTGGGGACGAAAGAATATCTGTTGCCTCTTATTGCTTTCAAAAAAATTCTAGTGTCAACATAGAACAACAGGAGTGTTGTGTTAAGTTTTGGAAATTTTCAGGGTTCGTTTGGACATTTTAAACATTAACTGGGTTTTCTAGGCATTTTATGTGCATAATTCAAATTTGAAATACATGCACATGCTCCAGTGCATATAAATTGGTTTAAAAATCAAATATGTGTCCTTGGGTGCATGCTTAGGTGCCATGCAAGAAATGGGAATGACTTTCAAACACTAGGATACTGTTGATTGCCGGCAAAAGGTTGAGATACCTGGTTTTTAAATTCTAGTAAATCCAAAACTCGTCTGAAATTCATGAAACTTAGCATGGTATCATGGAGCAGCATCAACATGCCATGGTAAAATTTTTGTCCCATTTGGTGCAGGTTTGGGTATAAGCTTCTCACAAACAAGAGCTTCTCACAACAAGCTTGGTGGTTTCGGTAGGGAACGTGCCACCATGGGGACGAAACGATATTCATTGCCTCTTTTTGCTTTTAAAAAATTTCTAGAGTCAACATAAAACAACAGGAGTGCTGTGTTAAGTTTTGGAATTTTTCGGGGCTCGTTTGGACATTTTTATACATTAACTGGGTTTTCTAGGCATTTTATGTGCATAATTAAAATTTGAAATACATGCACATGCTCCAGTGCATATAAATTGGTTGAAAAATCAAATAGGTATCCTTGGGTGCATGCTTAATTAGGTCCCATGCAAGAAATGGGAATGAATTTCAAACACCAGGGCACTACTGATTGCCGGCAAAACGTTGAGATACCTGGTTTTTAAATTCTAGTAAATCCAAAACTCATCTGAAATTCATGAAACATGGCATGGTATCATGGAGCGGCATCAACATGCCTTGGTAAATTTTTTATCCCATTTGGGGCAGGTTTGGGTATAAGCTTCTCACAAACCAGAGCTTCTCACAAACCAGAGCTTCTCACAACAAGCCTGGTGGTTTTGGTAGGGAACGTGCCACCTTTGGGGACGAAACGATATATGTTGCCTCTTATTGCTTTCAAAAAATTTCTAGTGTTAACATAGAACAACAGGAGTGATGTGTTAAGTTTTGGAATTTTTTGGGGCTAATTTGGACATTTTTATACATTAACTGGGTTTTCTAGGCATTTTATGTGCATAATTAAAATTTGAAATACATGCACATGCTCCAGTGCATATAAATTGGTTGAAATATCAAATAGGTGTCCTTGGGTGCATGCTTAATTAGGTCCCATGCATGAAATGGGAATGAATTTCAAACACCAGGGCACTGTTGATTGCTGGCAAAACGTTGAGATACCTGGTTTTTAAATTCTAGTAAATCCAAAACTCGTCTGAAATTCATGAAACTTGGCATGGTATCATGGAGCGGCATCAGCATGCCGTGGTAAAATTTTTGTCCTATTTGGGGCAGGTTTGGGTATAAGCTTCTCACAAACCAGAGCTTCTCACAACAAGCCTGGTGGTTTCGGTAGGGAACGTGCCACCTTTGGGGACGAAACGATATATGTTGCATCTTATTGCTTTCAAATATTTTCTAGTGTCAAGATAGAACAATAGGAGTGATGTGTTAAGTTTTGGAATTTTTTGGGGCTCGTTTGGACATTTTTACACATTAACTGGGTTTTCTAGAAATTTTATGTGCATAATTCAAATTTGAAATACATGCACATGCTCCAGTGCATATAAATTGGTTGAAAAATCAAATATGTGTCCTTGGGTGCATGCTTAGGTCCCATGCAAGAAATGATAATGAATTTCAAACACCAGGGCACTGTTTATTGCCGGCAAAATGTTGAGATACCTGGTTTTTAAATTCTAGTAAATCCCAAACTCGTCTGAAATTCATGAAACTTGGCATGGTATCATGGATCGGCATCAACATGCCGTAGTAAAATTTTTGTCCCATTTGGGGCAGGTTTGGGTATAAGCTTCTCACAAACTAGAGCTTCTCACAACAAGCCTGGTGGTTTCGATAGGGAGCGTGCCACCTTGGGGACGAAATGATATTCGTTGCCTCTTATTGCCTTCAAAAAATTTCTAGTGTCAACATAGAACAACAGGAGTGTTGTGTTAAGTTTTGGAAAATTTCGGGGTTCGTTTGGACATTTTTATACATTAACTGGGTTTTCTATGCATGTTATGTGCATAATTCAAATTTGAAATACATGCACATGTTCCAGTGCATATAAATTGGTTTAAAAATCAAATATGTGTCCTTGGGTGCATGCTTAGGTGCCATGCAAGAAATGGGAATGACTTTCAACACTAGGATACTGTTGATTGCCGGCAAAAGGTTGAGATACCTGGTTTTTAAATTCTAGTAAATCCAAAACTCGTCTGAAATTCATGAAACTTGGCATGGTATCATGGAGCAGCATCAACATGCCATGGTAAAAATTTTGTCCCATTTGATGCAGGTTTGGGTATAAGCTTCTCACAAACCAGAGCTTCTCACAACAAGCCTGGTGGTTTCGGTAGGGAACGTGCCACCTTGGGGACGAAACGATATTCATTGCCTCTTATTGCTTTAAAAAAATTTCTAGTGTCAACATAGAACAACAGGAGTGCTGTGTTAAGTTTTGGAATTTTTCGGGGCTCGTTTGGACATTTTTATACATTAACTGGGTTTTCTAGGAATTTTATGTGCATAATTAAAATTTGAAATACATGCACATGCTCCAGTGCATATAAATTGGTTGAAAAATCAAATAGGTGTCCTTGGGTGCATGCTTAATTAGGTCCCATGCAAGAAATGGGAATGAATTTCAAACACCAGGGCACTGTTGATTGCCGGCAAAACGTTGAGATACCTGGTTTTTAAATTGTAGTAAATCCAAAACTCGTCTGAAATTCATGAAATTGGCATGGTATCATGGAGCGGCATCAACATGCCGTGGTAAAAATTTTGTCCCATTTGGGGCAGGTTTGGGTATAAGCTTCTCACAAACCAGAGCTTCTCACAACAAGCCTGGTGGTTTCGGTAGGGAACGTGCCACCTTTGGGGACGAAACGATATATGTTGCCTCTTATTGCTTTCAAAAAATTTCTAGTGTCAACATAGAACAACATGAGTGATGTGTTAAGTTTTGGAATTTTTTGGGGCTCATTTGGACATTTTTTATACATTAACTGTGTTTTCTAGGCATTTTATGTGCATAATTCAAATTTGAAATACATGCACATGCTCCAGTGCATATAAATTGGTTGAAAAATCAAATACGTGTCCTTGGGTGCATGCTTAGGTCCCATGCAAGAAATGAGAATGAATTTCAAACACCAGGGCACTGTTGATTGTCGACAAAATGTTGAGATACATGGTTTTTAAATTCTAGTAAATCCCAAACTCGTCTGAAATTCATGAAACTTGGCATGGTATCATGGAGCGGCATCAACATGCCGTAGTAAATTTTTTGTCCCATTTGGGGCAGGTTTGGGTATAAGTTTCTCACAAACCAAAGCGTCTCACAACAAGCCTGGTGGTTTCGGTACGGAGCGTGCCACCTTGGGGACGAAACGATATTCGTTGTCTCTTATTGCTTTCAAAAAATTTCTAGTGTCAACATAGAACAACAGGAGTGCTGTGTTAAGTTTTGGAATTTTTGGGGCTCGTTTGGACATTTTTATACATTAACTGGGTTTTCTAGGCATTTTATGTGCATAATTAAAATTTGAAATACATGCACATGCTCCAGTGCATATAAATTAGTTGAAAGATCAAATAGGTGTCCTTGGGTGCATGTTTAATTAGGTCCCATGCAAGAAATGGGAATGAATTTCAAACACCAGGGCACTATTGATTGCCGGCAAAATGTTAAGATACCTGGTTTTTAAATTGTAGTAAATCCAAAACTCGTCTGAAATTCATGAAACTTGGCATGGTATCATGGAGCAGCATCAACATGCCGTGGGAAAATTTTTGTCCCATTTGGGGCAGGTTTGGGTATAAGTTTCTCACAAACCAGAGCGTCTCACAACAAGCCTGGTGGTTTCGGTAGGGAGCGTGCCACCTTGGGGACGAAACGATATTCGTTGTCTCTTATGGCTTTCAAAAAAATTCTAGTGTCAACATAGAACAACAGGAGTGCCGTGTTAAGTTTTGGAATTTTTGGGGCTCGTTTGGACATTTTTATACATTAACTGGGTTTTCTAGGCATTTTATGTGCATAATTAAAATTTGAAATACATGCACATGCTCCAGTGCATATAAATTAGTTGAAAGATCAAATAGGTGTCCTTGGGTGCATGCTTAATTAGGTCCCATGCAAGAAATGGGAATGAATTTCAAACACCGGGGCACTGTTGATTGCCGGCAAAACGTTGAGATACCTGGTTTTTAAATTGTAGTAAATCCAAAACTCGTCTGAAATTCATGAAACTTGGCATGGTATCATGGAGCGGCATCAACATGCCGTGGTAAAATTTTTGTCCCATTTGGGGCAGGTTTGGGTATAAGCTTCTCACAAACCAGAGCTTCTCACAACAAGCCTGGTGGTTTCGGTAGGGAACGTGCCACCTTTGGGGACGAAACGATATATGTTGCCTCTTATTGCTTTCAAAAAATTTCTAGTGTCAACATAGAACAACATGAGTGATGTGTTAAGTTTTGTAATTTTTTGGGGCTCATTTGGACATTTTTATACATTAACTGGGTTTTCTAGGCATTTTATGTGCATAATTCAAATTTGAAATACATGCACATGCTCCAGTGCATATAAATTGGTTGAAAAATCAAATATGTGTCCTTGGGTGCATGCTTAGGTCCCATGCAAGAAATGAGAATGAATTTCAAACACCAGGGCACTGTTGATTGCCGGCAAAATGTTGAGATACATGGTTTTTAAATTCTAGTAAATCCCAAACTCGTCTGAAATTCATGAAACTTGGCATGGTACCATGGAGCGGCATCAACATGCCGTAGTAAATTTTTTGTCCCATTTGGGGCAGGTTTGGGTATAAGTTTCTCACAAACCAGAGCGTCTCACAACAAGCCTGGTGGTTTCTGTAGGGAGCGTGCCACCTTGGGGACGAAACGATATTCGTTGTCTCTTATTGCTTTCAAAAAATTTCTAGTGTCAACATAGAACAACAGGAGTGCTGTGTTAAGTTTTGGAATTTTTGGGGCTCGTTTGGACATTTTTATACATTAACTGGGTTTTCTAGGCATTTTATGTGCATAATTAAAATTTGAAATACATGCACATGCTCCAGTGCATATAAATTAGTTGAGAGGTCAAATAGGTGTCCTTGTGTGCATGCTTAATTAGGTCCCATGCAAGAAATGGGAATGAATTTCAAACACCAGGGCACTGTTGATTGCCGGCAAAACGTTGAGATACCTGGTTTTTAAATTCTAGTAAATCCAAAACTCATCTGAAATTCATGAAACTTGGTATGGTATCATGGAGCGGCATCAACATGCTTTGGTAAATTTTTTGTCCCATTTGGGGCAAGTTTGGGTATATAAGCTTCTCACAAACCAGAGCTTCTCACAACAAGCCTGGTGGTTTCGGTAGGGAACGTGCCACCTCTGGGAACGAAACGATATTCGTTGCCTCTTATTGCTTTCAAATATTTTCTAGTGTCAACATAGAACAACAGGAGTGATGTGTTAAGTTTTGGATTTTTTGGGGCTCGTTAGGTCATTTGTACACATTAACTGGGTTTTCTAGGCATTTTATGTGCATAATTCAAATTTGAAATACATGCACATGCTCCAGTGCATATAAATTGGTTGAAAATCAAATATGTGTCCTTGGGTGCATGCTTAGGTCCCATGCAAGAAATGAGAATGAATTTCAAACACCAGGGCACTATTGATTGCCGGCAAAATGTTGAGATACCTGGTTTTTAAATTCTAGTAAATCTCAAACTCGTCTGAAATTCATGAAACTTGGCATGGTATCATGGACCTGCATCAACATGCCGTAGTAAATTTTTGTCCCATTTGGGGCAGGTTTGGGTATAAGCTTCTCACAAACCAGAGCTTCTCACAACAAGCCTGGTGGTTTCGGTAGGGAGCGTGCCACCTTGGGGACGAAACGATATTCGCTGTCTCTTATTGCTTTCAAAAAATTTCTAGTGTCAACATAAAACAACAGGAGTGCTGTGTTAAGTTTTGGAATTTCTCGGGGCTCGTTTGGACATTTTAATACATTAACTGGGTTTTCTAGGCATTTTATGTGCATAATTAAAATTTGAAATACATGCACATGCTCCAGTGCATATAAATTAGTTGAAAGATCAAATAGGTGTCCTTGGGTGCATGATTAATTAGGTCCCATGCAAGAATTGGGAATGAATTTCAAACACCAGGGCACTGTTGATTGTGGGCAAAACGTTGAGATACCTGGTTTTTAAATTCTAGTAAATCCAAAACTCGTCTGAAATTCATGAAACTTGGCATGGTATCATGGAGCGGCATCAACATGCCGTGGTAAAATTTTTGTCCCATTTGGGATCGTTTTGGGTATAAGCTTCTCACAAACCAGAGCTTCTCACGACAAGCCTGGTGGTTTCGGTAGGTAACGTGCCACCTTTGGGGACGAAACGATATCCCTTGCCTCTTATTGCTTTAAAAAAATTTCTAGTGTCAACATAGAACAACAGGAGTGTTGTGTTAAGTTTTGGAATTTTTGGGGCTCGTTTGGACATTTTTATACATTAACTGGGTTTGCTAGGCATTTTATGTGCATAATTCAAATTTGAAATACATGCACATGCTCTAGTGCATATGAATTGGTAGAAAAATCAAATTTGTGTCCTTGGGTGCATGCTTAATTAGGTCCCATGGAAGAAATGGGAATGAATTTCAAACACCAGGGCACTGTTGATTGCCAGCAAAACGTTGAGATACCTGGTTTTAAATTTCTAGTAAATCCAAAACTCGTCTCGAAATTCATGAAACTTGGCATGGTATCATGGAGCGGCATCAACATGTTGTGGTAAATTTTTTGTCCCATTTGGGGCAGGTTTGGGTGTAAGCTTCTCACAAACCAGAGCTTCTCACAACAAGTCTGGTGGTTTCGGTAGGGTGCGTGCCACTTGGGGACGAAACGATATTCGTTGCCTCTTATTGCTTTCAAAAAATTTCTAGTGTCAACATAGAACAACAGGAGTGCTGTGTTAAGTTTTGGAATTTTTGGGGCTCGTTTGGATATTTTTATACATTAACTGGGTTTTCTAGGCATTTTATGTGCATAACTAAAATTTGAAATACATGCACATGCTCCAGTGCATATAAATTGGTTGAGAAATCAAATATGTGTCCTTGGTTGCATGCTTAATTAGGTCCCATGCAAGAAATGGGAATGAATTTCAAACACCAGGGCACTATTGATTGCTGGCAAAACGTTGACATACCTGGTTTTTAAATTCTAGTAAATCCAAAACTCGTCTGAAATTCATGAAACTTGGCATGGTATCATGGAGCGGCATCAACATGCTGTGGTAAATTTTTTGTCCCATTTGGCCCTGGTTTGGGTATAAGCTTCTCACAAACCAAAGCTTCTCACAACAAGTCTGGTGGTTTCGGTAGGGAACGTGCCACCTTTGGGGACGAAACAATATCCGTTGCCTCTTATTGCTTTAAAAAAATTTCTAGTGTCAACATAGAACAACAGGAGTGCTATGTTAAGTTTTGGAATTTTTGGGGCTCGTTTGGACATTTTTATACATTAACTGGGTTTTGTAGGCATTTTATGTGCATAATTAAAATTTGACATACATGCACATGCTCCAGTGCATAAAAATTGATTGAAAAATAAAATATGTCTCCTTGGGTGCATGGTTAGGTCCCATGCAAGAAATGGGAATGACTTTCAAACTCTAGGGTACTGTTGATTGCCGGCAAAAGGTTGAGATACCTGGTTTCTAAATTCTAGTAAATCCTAAACTCGTCTGAAATTCATGAAACTTGGCATGGGATCATGGAGCGGCATCAACATGTCGTGGTAAAATTTTTGTCCCACTTGGGGCAGTTTTGGGTATAAGCTTCTCACAAACCAGAGCTTCTCACAACAAGCCTGGTGGTTTCGGTAGGGAACGTGCCAGCTTTGGGGACAAAACGAATCTGTTGCCTCTTATTGCTTTCAAAAAATTTCTAGTGTCAACATAGAACAACAGGAGTGTTGTGTTAAGTTTCGGAATTTTTTGGGGCTCGTTTGGACATTTTTATACATTAACTGGGTTTTCTAGGCATTTTGTGTGCATAATTCAAATTTGAAATACATGCACATGCTGCAGTGCATATAAATTGATCGAAAAATCAAATATGTCTCCTTGGGTGCATGCTTAGGTCCCATGCTAGAAATGGGAATAAATTTCACACACTAGGGCACTGTTGAATGCCGGCAAAAGGTTGAGATACCTGGTTTTTAAATTCTAGTAAATCCAATACTCGTCTGAAATTCATGAAACTTGGCTTGGTATCATGGAGCGGCATCAACATGCCGTGGTAAATTTTTTGTCCCATTTGGGGCAGGTTTGGGTATAAGCTTCTCACAAACCAGAGCTTCTCACAACAAGCCTGCTGGTTTTGGTAGGGAACGTGCCACCTTTGGGGACGAAACGATATCTGTTGCCTCTTATTGCTTTCAAAATTTTCTAGTGTCAACATAGAACAAGAGGAGTGTTGTGCATAATTCAAATTTGAAATACATGCACATGCTCTAGTGCATATAAATTGGTTGAAAAATCAAATATGTGTCCTTGGGTGCATGCTTAATTAGGTCCCATGCAAGAAATGGGAATGAATTTCAAACAGCAGGGCACTGTTGATTGCCGGCAAAACATTGAGATACCTATTTTTTAAATACTAGTAAATCCAAAACACGTCTGAAATTCATGAAACTTGGCATGGTATCATGGAGCGGCATCAACATGCCGTGGTAAAAAATTTGTTCCATTTGGGGCAGGTTTGGGTATAAGCTTCTCACAAACCAGAGCTTCTCACAACAAGCCTGGTGGTTTCGGTACGGAAAGTGCCACCTTTGGGGACGAAACGATATCCGTTGCCTCTTATTGCTTTCCAAAAAATTCTAGTGTCAACATAGAACAATAGGAGTGTTGTGTTAAGTTTTGGAATTTTTCGGGGCTCGTTTGGACATTTTTATACATTACCTGGGTTTTCTAGGCATTTATGTGCATAATTCAAATTTGAAATACATGCACATGCTCCAGTGCATATGAATTGGTAGAAAAATCAAATTTGTGTCCTTGGGTGCATGCTTAATTAGGTCCCATGCAAGAAATGGGAATGAATTTCAAACACCAGGGCACTGTTGATTGCCCGCAAAACGTTGAAATACCTAGTTTTCAAATTCTAGTATATCCAAAACTCATCTGAAATTCATGAAACTTGGCATGGTTTCATGGAGCGGCATCAACATGTTGTGGTAAATTTTTTGTCCCATTTGGGGCAGGTTTGGGTGTAAGCTTCTTACAAACCAGAGCTTCTCACACCAAGACTGGTGGTTTCGGTAGGGAACATGCCACCTTTGGGGATGAAACAATATCCATTGCCGCTTATTGCTTTCATTTCTAGTGTCAAAATAGAACAACAGGAGTGTTGTATTAAGTTTTGGAATTTTTCGGGGCTCGTTTGGGCAATTTTATACATTAACTGGGTTTTCTAGGCATTTTATGTGCATAATTCAAATTTGAAATACATGCACATGCTCCAGTGCATATAAATTGATTGAAAAGTCAAATATGTGTCCTAGGGTGCATGCATAGGTCCCATGCAAGAAATGGGAATGAATTTCACACACTAGGGCACTGTTGATTGCCGGCAAAAGGTTGAGATACCTGGTTTTTAAATTCTAGTAAATCCTAAACTCGTCTGAAATTCATGAAACTTGGCATGGTATCATGGAGCGGCATCAACATGCCATGGTAAAATTTTTGTCCCACTTGGGGCAGGTTTGGGTATAAGCTTCTCACAAACGAGAGCTTCTGACAACAAGCATGGTGGTTTCGGTAGGGAACGTGCCACCTTTGGGGACGAAACGATATCTGTTGCCTCATATTGCTTTCAAAAAAATTCTAGTGTCAACATAGAACAAGAGGAGTGATGTGCCTAATTCAAATTTGAAATACATGCAGATGCTCTAGTGCATATAAATTGGTTGAAAAATCAAATATGTGTCCTTGGGTGCATGCTTAATTAGGTCCCATGCAAGGAATGTGAATGAATTTCAAACACCAGGGCACTGTTGATTGCCGGCAAAACGTTGAGATACCTGTTTTTTAAATTCTAGTAAATCCAAAACTCGTCTGAAATTCATGAAACTTGGCATGGTATCATGGAGCGGCATCAACATACCGTGGTAAAAAATTTGTCCCATTTGGGGCAGATTTGGGTATAAGCTTCTCACAACAATCCTGGTGGTTTCGGTAGGGAAAGTGCCACCTTTGGGGATGAAAAGATATCCGTTGCCTCTTATTGCTTTCAAAAAATTTCTAGTGTCAACATAGAACAACAGCTATGTTGTGTTAAGTTTTGGAATTTTTTGGGGCTTGTTTGGACATTTTTATACATTAACTGGGTTTGCTAGGCATTTTATGTGCATAATTCAAATTTGAAATACCTGCACATGCTCCAGTGCATATGAATTGGTAGAAAAATCAAATTTGTGTCCTTGGGTGCATGCTTAATTAGGTCCCATGCAAGAAATGGGAATGAATTTCAAACACCATGGCACTTTTGATTGCTAGCAAAACGTTGAGATACCTGGTTTTAAAATTCTTGTAAATCCAAAACTCGTCTCAAAATTCATGAAACTTGGCATGGTATCATGGAGCGGCATCAACATGTTGTGGTAAATTTTTTGTCCCATTTGGGGCAGGTTTGGGTGTAAGCTTCTCACAAACCAGAGCTTTTCACAACAAGTCTGGTGGTTTCGGTAGGGAGCATGCCACCTTGGAGACGAAACGATATTCGTTGCCTTTTATTGCTTTCAAAAAAGTTCTAGTGTCAACATAGAACAACAGGAGTACTGGGTTAAGTTTTGGAATTTTTCGGGGCTCGTTTGGACATTTTTATACATTAACTGGGTTTTCTAGCCATTTTATGTGCATAATTAAAATTTGAAATACATGCACATGCTCCAGTGCATATAAATTGGTTGAAAAATCAAATATGTGTCCTTGGGTGCATGCTTAATTAGGTCCCCTGCAAGAAATGGGAATGAATTTCAAACACCAGGGCACTGTTGATTGCCGGCAAAACGTTGACATACCTTGTTTTTAAATTCTAGTAAATCCAAAACTCGTCTGAAATTCATGAAACTTGGCATGGTATCATGGAGCGGCATCAACATGTTGTGGTAAATTTTTGCCCCATTTGGCCCAGGTTTGGGTATAAGCTTCTCACAAACCAAAGCTTCTCACAACAAGTCTGGTGGTTTCGGTAGGGAACGTGCCACCTTTGGGGACGAAACGATATCCGTTGCCTCTTATTGCTTTAAAAAAATTCTAGTGTCAACATAGAACAACAGGAGTGCTATGTTAAGTTTTGGAATTTTTGGGGCTCCTTTGGACATTTTTATACATTAACTGGGTTTTGTAGGCATTTTATGTGCATAATTAAAATTTGACATACATGCACATGCTCCAGTGCATAAAAATTGATTGAAAAATCAAATATGCCTCCTTGGGTGCATGCTTAGGTCCCATGCAAGAAATGGGAATGACTTTCAAACACTAGGGTACTGTTGATTGCCGGCAAAAGGTTGAGATACCTGGTTTTTAAATTCTAGTAAATCCTAAACTCGTCTGAAATTCATGAAACTTGGCATGGTATCATGGAGCGGCATCAACATGCCGTGGTAAAATTTTTGTCCCACTTGGGGCAGGTTTGGGTATAAGCTTCTCACAAACCAGAGCTTCTCACAACAAGCCTGGTGGTTTCGGTAGGGAACGTGCCGGCATTGGGGACAAAACGATATCTGTTGCCTCTTATTGCTTTCAAAAAATTTCTAGTGTCAACAAAGAACAACAGGAGTGCTGTGTTAAGTTTTGGAATTTTTTGGGGCTCGTTTGGACATTTTTATACATTAACTGGGGTTTCTAGGCATTTTATGTGCATAATTCAAAGTTGAAATACATGCACATGCTCCAGTGCATATAAATTGGTTGAAAAATCAAATATGTGTCCTTGGGTGCATGCTTAATTAGGTCCCATGCAAGAAATGGGAATGAATTTCAAACATCAGGGCACTTTTGATTGGCGGCAAAACGTTGAGATACCTGGTTTCTAAATTCTACTAAATACAAAACTCGTCTGAAATTCATGAAACTTGGCATGGTATCATGGAGCGGCATCAACATGCCGTGGTAAATTTTTGTCCCATTTGGGATAGGTTTGGGTATAAGCTTCTCACAAACCAGAGCTTCTCACAAAAAGCCTGGTGGTTTCGGTAGGGAACGTGCCACATTTTGGGACGAAACAATATCCGTTGCCTCTTATTGCTTTAAAAAAAATTCTAGTGTCAACATAGAACAACAGGAGTGTTGTGTTATGTTTTGGAATTTTTTGGGGCTTGTTTGGACATTTTTATACATTAACTGGGTTTGCTAGGCATTTTATGTGCATAATTCAAATTTGAAATACATGCACATGCTCTAGTGCATATGAATTGGTACAAAAATCAAATTTGTGTCCTTGGGTGCATGCTTAATTAGGTCCCATGCAAGAAATGGGAATGAATTTCAAACACCAGGGCACTGTTGATTGCCAGCAAAACGTTGAGATACTTGGTTTTAAAATTCTAGTAAATCCAAAACTCATCTCGAAATTCATGAAACTTGGCATGGTATCATGGAGCGGCATCAACATGTTGTGGTAAATCTTTTGTCCCATTTGGGGCAGGTTTGGGTGTAAGCTTCTCACAAACCAGAGCTTCTCACAACAAGCCTGGTGGTTTCGGTAGGGAACGTGCCACGAAACAATATCCGTTGCCTCTTATTGTTTTCAAAAAAATTCTAGTGTCAACATAGAACCACAGGAGTGTTGTATTAAGTATTGGAATTTTTCGGGGCTCGTTTGGACATTTTTATACATTAACTGGGTTTTCTAGGCATTTTGTGTGCATAATTCAAATTTGAAATACATGCACATGCTCCGGTGCATATAAATTGATCGAAAAATCAAATATGTGTCCTTGGGTGCATGCTTAGGTCCCATGCTAGAAATGGGAATAAATTTCACACACTAGGGCACTATTGATTGCCGGCAAAAGGTTGAGATACCTGGTTTTTAAATTCTAGTAAATCCAAAACTCGACTGAAATTCATGAAACTTGGCTTGGTATCATGGAGCGGCATCAACATGCCATGGTAAATTTTTTGTCCCATTTGGGGCAGGTTTGGGTATAAGCTTATCACAAACCAGAGCTTCTCACAACAAGCCCGGTGGTTTGTGTAGGGAACAAGCCACCTTTGGGGACGAAACGATATCTGTTGCCTCTTATTGCTTAGTGTCAACATAGAACAAGAGGAGTGTTGTGCATAATTCAAATTTGAAATACATGCACATGCTCTAGTGCATATAAATTGGTTGAAAAATCAAATATATGTCCTTGGGTGCATGCTTAATTAGGTCCCATGCGAGAAATGGGAATGAATTTCAAACAGCAGGGCACTGTTGATTGCCGGCAAAACATTGAGATACCTATTTTTTAAATACTAGTAAATCCAAAACTCGTCTGAAATTCATGAAACTTGGCATGGTATCATGGAGCGGCATCAACATGCCGTGGTAAAAAAAATTTCCATTTGGGGCAGGTTTGGGTATAAGCTTCTCACAAACCAGAGCTTCTCACAACAAGCCTGGTGGTTTCGGTAGGGAAAGTGCCACCTTTGGGGACGAAACGATATCCGTTGCCTCTTATTGCTTTCAAAAAAAATCTAGGGTCAACATAAAACAATAGGAGTGTTGTGTTAAGTTTTGGAATTTTTTGGGGCTCGTTTGGACATTTTTATACATTACCTGGGTTTTCTAGGCATTTATGTGCATAATTCAATTTTGAAATACATGCACATGCTCCAGTGCATATGAATTGGTAGAAAAATCAAATTTGTGTCCTTGGGTGCATGCTTAATTAGGTCCCATGCAAGAAATGGGAATGAATTTCAAACACCAGGGCGCTGTTGATTGCCGGCAAAACGTTGAAATACCTAGTTTTCAAATTCTAGTAAATCCAAAACTCATCTGAAATTCATGAAACTTGGCATGGTTTCATGGAGCGGCATCAACATGTTGTGGTAAATTTTTTGTCCCATTTGGGGCAGGTTTGGGTGTAAGCTACTCACAAACCAGAGCTTCTCACACCAAGACTGGTGGTTTCGGTAGGGAACATGCCACCTTTGGGGACGAAACAATATCCATTGCCGCTTATTGCTTTCAAAAAATTTCTAGTGTCAAAATAGAACAACAGGAGTGTTGTATTAAGTTTTGGAATTTTTCGGGGCTCGTTTGGGCAATTTTATACAATAACTGGGTTTTCTAGGCATTTTATGTGGATAATTCAAATTTGAAATACATGCACATGCTCCAATGCATATAAATTGATTGAAAAGTCAAATATGTGTCCTAGGGTGCATGCTTAGGTCCCATGCAAGAAATGGGAATGAATTTCACACACTAGGGCACTGTTGATTGCCGGCAAAAGGTTGAGATACCTGGTTTTTAAATTCTAGTAAATCCAAAATTCGTCTGAAATTCATGAAACTTGGCATGGTATCATGGAGCGGCATCAACATGCCGTGGTAAAAATTTTGTCCCACTTGGGGCAGGTTTGGGTATAAGCTTCTCACAAACGAGAGCTTCTCACAACAAGCCTGGTGGTTTCGGTAGGGAACGTGCCACCTTTGGGGACGAAACGATATCTGTTGCCTCATATTGCTTTCAAAAAATTTCTAGTGTTAACATAGAACAAGAGGAGTGATGTGCATAATTCAAATTTGAAATACATGCACATGCTCTAGTGCATATAAATTGGTTGAAAAATCAAATATGTGTCCTTGGGTGCATGCTTAATTAGGTCCCATGCAAGAAATGTGAATGAATTTCAAACACTAGGGCACTGTTGATTGCCGGCAAAACATTGAGATACTTGTTTTTTAAATTCTAGTAAATCCAAAACTCGTCTGAAATTCATGAAACTTGGCATGGTATCATGGAGCGGCATCAACATACCGTGGTAAAAAATTTGTCCCATTTGGGGCAGGTTTGGGTATAAGCTTCTCACAACAATCCTGGTGGTTTTGGTAGGGAAAGTGCCACCTTTAGGGATGAAACGATATCCATTGCCTCTTATTGCTTTCAGAAAATTTCTAGTGTCAACATAGAACAACAGCAGTGTTGTGTTAAGTTTTGGAATTTTTTGGGGCTCGTTTGGACATTTTTATACATTAACTGGGTTTGCTAGGCATTTTATGTGCATAATTCAAATTTGAAATACATGGACATGCTCCAGTGCATATGAATTGGTAGAAAATCAAATTCGTGTCCTTGGGTGCATGCTTAATTAGGTCCCATGCAAGAAATGGGAATGAATCTCAAACACCAGGGCACTTTTGATTGCTAGCAAAATGTTGAGATACCTGGTTTTAAAACTCGTCTCGAAATTCATGAAACTTGGCATGGTATCATGGAGCGGCATCAACATGTTGTGGTAAATGTTTTGTCCCATTTGGGGCAGGTTTGGGTGTAAGCTTCTGACAAACCAGAGCTTCTCACAACAAGCCTGGTGGTTTCGATAGGGAACGTGCCACCTTTGGGGATGAAACAATATCCGTTGCCTCTTATTGCTTTCAAAAAATTTCTAGTGTCAACATAGAACAACAGGAGTGTTGTATTAAGTTTTGGAATTTTTCGGGGCTCGTTTGGACATTTTTATACATTAACTGGGTTTTCTAGGCATTTTATGTGCATAATTCAAATTTGAAATACATGCACATGCTCCAGTGCATATAAATTGATTTAAAAATCAAATATATGTCCTTGGGTGCATGCTTAGGTCCCATGCAAGAAATGGGAATGAATTTCACACACTAGGGCACTGTTGATTGCCAGCAAAAAGTTGAGATACCTGGTTTTAAAATTCTAGTAAATCCAAAACTCATCTGAAATTCGTGAAACTTGGCACGGTATAATGAAGCGGCATCAACATGCCGTGGTAAATTTTTTGTCCCATTTGGGGCAGGTTTGGTATAAGCTTCTCACAAACTAGAGCTTCTCACAACAAGCCTGGTGGTTTCGATAGGGAACGTGCCACCTTTGGGGACGAAACGATATCTGTTGCCCCTTATTGCTTTCAAAAAATTTCTAGTGTCAACATAGAACAACAGGAGTGATGTGCATAATTCAAATTTGAAATACATGGACATGCTCTAGTGCATATAAGTTGGTTGAAAATCAAATATGTGTCCGTGGGTGCATGCTTAATAAGGTCCCATGCAAGAAATGTGAATGAATTTCAAACACCAGGGCACTGTTGATTGCTGGCAAACCATTAATTACCTCTTTTTTAAATTCTAGTAAATCCAAAACTCGTCTGAAATTCATGAAACTTGGCATGGTATCATGGAGTGGCATCAACATACCGTGGTAAAAAATTTGTCCCATTTGGGGCAGGTTTGGGTATAAGCGTCTCACAACAATCCAGGTGATTTCGGTAGGGAAAGTGCCACCTTTGGGGATGAAACGATATCCATTGCCTCTTATTGCTTTCAAAAAAATTCTAGTGTCAACATAGAACAACAGCAATGTCGTGTTAAGTTTTGGAATCTTTCGGGCTCGTTTGGACATTTTTATACATTAACTGGGTTTTCTAGGCATTTTATGTGCATAATTCAAATTTGAAACACATGCACATGCTCCAGTGCATATAAATTGTTTTCCTTGTCCAACGTCAACAATTTTGACATATAATATTTTGATGGGGGCTCACAATCACAAAAGATTTCCAATATAGTGTATTTGCATGTGAAAGTTCTCTTACTTATACTAATTATTAGTGAATTACTTGTATGGCCAATATTGTGATTGTCAAGCCTCAAAAGATTTCACTTTCTAAACCCAATGTGAAGCTACCACTAGGCATGATATGATTTCAACTTCATGACATTAAATTTGTTCAATAAATTTACTCATAGGATATAAGTGAGCACAAGAGTAAATTACAAGCTACTCCAAAAATATATAAGTGAACATCATGAGCAATTCCAAAGAAAAGAGCTTCGTTAACGGGATGTGCGTGCCGCTTACCTAGCCTCCTTAGCAACTATTTGAGGATTCTATTTTATTTAAAAACTTTTAGATCTAAGTAATTTATTAAAACAGCAAGCAAAACAACATAAAATGACATTCCAAGGATAGCACACATCATATGAAGAAGCAAAAACTTAGGTTCAACCGATACTAACCGATAATTGTTGAAGGAAAAGGTGGGATGCCTACCGGGGCATCCCCAAGCTTAGATTCTTGAGACTTCTTGAAATGTTATCTTGGGATGCCTTGGCATCTCCAAGCTTAAGCTTTCGTGTCTCCTTAATTCCTTTTATATCACGGTTTCCCTAAATCTTAAAAACTTCATCCACACAAAACTCAACAAGAACTCGTGAGATAAGTTAGTATAAACCAATGCAAAAACCTTATCATTCTCTACTGTACAAAATCACTAAAATTATTATTTAACATTTCATACTAAATGCCTCTGCATATTTAATACTCCTATCAGCAAATAGAATCATTAAACAAACAAACATATGCAAACAATGCAAACATAACAGCAATCTGCCAAAACAGTACAGTATGTAAAGAATGCAATATTCATCATACTTCCCTAAATCCAAAAATTCTGAAAAACTTACCACACTTTAGAAAATTTATCATAGCTTATTTTTCAAAAAGTTTCAACATTTTAACACATTCTGAATTTTCTAGGGAATTTTTGCAACATCGATAAACTTTCTGTTTTGAAACAGAAACTCATATACTTGCAAGATAAGCATGGCAAAGGCTATACTTGACATTTTTATTGAAATAAAAGATGCAAAACATTATTCTAAATAACAGAAATAAAATCCTAACTAAATAAAATGATGCTCCAAGCAAAACACATATCATGTGACGAATTAAAACATAGCTCCAAATGACGTTATCGATGATGTTGGAGATGAAAGAGGGGATGGCTTCCGGGGCATCCCATGGCTTAGTTTCTTGGATCTTCCTTGAATATTACCTTGGGGGTGCCTTGGGCATCCCCAAGCTTAGGGTATTTTCACTCCTTATTCTCCTCATATCGATATCTCACCCAAAACTTGAAAACTTCAATCACACAAAACTAAACGGAACTTTGTGAGATAGGTTAGTATGTTAAAGAGCAAACCACTAACTCTTGGTACTTTCAAAGACAAGATTCATAATTGTTTACACACAATTCCTACTGTAGACTATCATTTCCACAATTTATATTGAGAAATATAAGCCATAGAAACTAGAAAACAACCAAACTATGCATTGAAAACAGAATCTGTCAAAAACAGAACACTCTGTAGTAATCTGTACTCAAACCATACTTATGCTACTCCAAAAATTATAAAACAATTAGGACCACGTGAGAAATTTGTATATTAATCTTCTGCAAAAATAATCAACTCAAAATCACTCCTCTGTTAAAAATTAGAATTATTTTCGTGAGCGCATAAGTTTCTGTTTTTCAGCAACATCAAATCAACTATCACCCAACATGGTCCCAAAGGCTTTACTTGGCACTTTATTGAAACAAAATCAATAAAACATGATTAATACAGTAGCTTAATCATATGAACACACAAAAACAGTAGGTAAAAGTGTTGGGTTGTCTCCCAACAAGCGCTTTTCTTTAATGCCTTTTAGCTAGGCATGATGAGTTCAACGATGCTCGCATAAAAGATAACAATTGAAACATAACAAGAGCATCATGAATCACATGGCAAGAACATTTAAGTCTAACCCACTTCCTATGCATAGGAATTTTGTGAGCAAACAATTTATGAGAACAAGAATCAACTAGCATAGGAAAGCAAAATAAGCAAAACTTCAAGACTTTCAACATAAAGAGAGGAAACTTGATATTATTGCAATTCCTACAAGCATATGTTCCTCCCTCATTATAATTTTCAGTGGCATCATGAATGAATTCAACAATATAACTATCACATAAAGCATTCTTTTCATGATCCGCAAGCATAGAAAATTTATTACTCTCCACGCAAGCAAATTTATTCTCATCAATAGTAGTGGGAGCAAACTCAACAAAATAACTATCATGTGATTGAAAATTAAAATCATAATGACAAGTTTCATGGTTATCATTATTCTTTATAGCATACATGTCATCACTATAATCATCATAGATATCAACTTTGTTCTCATAATAATCAACTGAAACCTCTTCCAAAATAGTGGATTCATTACTAAATAAAGTCATGACCTCCCCAAATCCACTTTCATCATTATAATCATCATAAATAGGAGGCATGCAATCATTATAGCAAATTTGCACATCAAATCTTGGGGGACTAAAAATATCATCTTCATCAAACATAGCATCCCCAAGCTTATGGTTTTGCTGATACGAGCACACCAGTCATTAGCAATATTAATCCAGTTATTGATCCAGCCATTAATGATGTTTTAGTTTTTTTGACTGGGAACTGTAGGGGAAACCCCCACAGCATATCAAAACTTTATTGATAAAGAGAGAGCAAGTACAAGTATTATGGGGGATTACAAGAGGTAATCAAACTAAACTAAGGGAAGAAGGAGAAGAAACAAGTTAAAATTACAGAATATTGGCCTCAAGGTGGCAGAAATGAGATCCACCTAAGGAGATCATCCTTATAGGCAGCTTTCACTATATATTGCATTAAGCTAATATCATGGATGAATGCACTTCTCCATTTATTGAATCCAGCTCTCTCATGCCTGAAGACCTTAGCGTTCCTGAGAATCCAGATATTCCAGCAAGCAATAAACACCACTTCAGTGAAGAAGGGCTTCCTAAAACTCCTGCTAGCATTAATAACCAAATCAGCCATGGAGTCACCAGATGACCAATCAATTTGCAGATAGTTCCAAACTCTGACACTAAAATTGCAATTAAAGAACAGATGATCTCTTGTTTCCCTAGTCTACAAAGGACAAAGGACACAATTTACTCCATCCTCCAAATGACAATGCCTCCTTTCCACCATGTCCTTGGTGTTCAACCTGTCCATAATAAGCATCCAAGCGAATACTTTGATTTTCATTGTACAGGAGGACTTCCAGATCCAAGCTGTCAAAGGGTTGAAGGATTCTGATGCAAAAGTATGTGAGTAAAACAACTTTGCTGAGTATCCCTTGGCAGTGCCATTCCAAAACCAAATATCCTTGGACCCATGTGTTCTATTGTGGCCACCCAACAGAGACTGGAGAGTGGTCAGGTCATCAAAAGCCTGGCTGGACAAAGGAAGGTGGAAGTGCTGGAACATGTCCTGAGAGTCCAAGAACTCTTTAACAGTGATCCAGGGGTCCTTAACATAGGAAAAGAGCCTGGGAAATATGAATTGAAGGCTAGACACCTGATCATCAAGCTGCCAGTTGTCTGACCACATGAGGGCAGTGTCCCCTCCATTAATCTGAACCCAAGCACACTCCCTAAAGTTTTGCATGACCTTGCATATATCCTTCCACCAGAAAGAGCCACAATCAGAAGTTCCTTGGGGTACTCTGCCATGATAGTAGGTATCCCAAATTAAAGACACCCATGGGAGATCCTTTTTATTAAGAAAGTTATTTGCATGTTTGAGGAGAAGTGCAACATTCTGAACACCAAGATTAAGAATACCAAGGCCTCCCTAGTTTTTTGGCCTGCAAATAAGGTCCCAAGCAGCAAGTGAAGGGGCAGGCTCACCCCTATTCTTCCTCCAGAGGCATTGTCTCTGGATTCTCTCCAATTGCTTTAGAATTCCAGCAGGAACAGCCAAACTGCAAAGGAAAAAATTGGTATAGAAGACAAGGCAGAGTTTAGAAACTGCAGTCTTTCTCCCTGATTTAAAAAAGAGGAGCTAGCTGTCATTCTCCTCTCCAT
The DNA here is from genome assembly GCF_018294505.1 of Triticum aestivum. Taxonomy (NCBI): domain Eukaryota; kingdom Viridiplantae; phylum Streptophyta; class Magnoliopsida; order Poales; family Poaceae; genus Triticum; species Triticum aestivum. Next base: position 296,975,394 of record NC_057814.1, on the reverse strand, counting down.
CAGTCCACCAATGTCATAAAATCCACCATTTTAGGCCTTGTAGTTCCCACTGGTAACCCAAGGTAGGTAAAGTGCATTTTCCCAATCTGGCATCCAAATGCAACAGCTAATTCAGTCATGACAGCAGTGTCCACATTAATGGGAATAATAAAGGATTTGTGGTAGTTCACATCAAGACCAGTGGACACAGAGAAGACCTTGAGCATGTCCTTCAGAGCTATAAGTTGGTCCTTGTCAGTAGGCAAGATAATTAAAGTGTCATCAGCATACTGAATCACAGGGTAATCCTGGTCATGACAAGGTATAGGTAGATGAAGAATGCCCCTTCTGAACATGTCATTGATTACAGTCTGCAGGAGATCAGCAGCTAGGAAAAAAAGGAGGGGAGAGACTGGATCACCCTGTCTGACACCCTTTTTACATCTGAACTTCCTACCAGAAACTCCATTAAGCAGAACAGATGAGGTACCTGTGGACAAAATTACTTCATCCAAAGAATCCACTTCTCATTAAAGCCCTTATATCTCAATATTTGTACTATTGCCTCATGCTCAAGGGAATCAAAAGCCTTCTCAAAATCCAACTTTAGAATCACAATTGGTCTCTTGGACTGGTGGCACTAGTGTAAATACTCAAAAGTCCACCCAATACAATCCTGAATTGTTCTGCTTTTTATGAAACCATACTGGTTCTTGTGAACACACTGCATAATCACCTCTTGAAACCTATTGGCTGCCATCTAAGATAGGAACTTAAGACCCATTCCTGTTAAAGAGATAGGTCTGAAGTCACCCACCTCTTCAGGTGAGGGCTTCTTAGGCACCAGAGTTATATATGAGTCATTGATATTTTCCAGATGAGCAGTACCATCAAAGAAAGCCCGGGCCAGTTCATAAAAATCCTGAGAAATTATGTGCCAGCACCTTTTGAAGAAGAGACCATTAAAACCATCTGGACCTGGAGCTTTATCAACTGGCATATGTTTGACAATCTTGTCCATTTCCTCCTTCTCAAAAGGCTTAGTGAGAATATCTAAACCCTCAACTGGTTCAATGAGGGAAGAAAGATCAAAACCCATGTTAATTCCCCTGGAAGAACCCATTCTGTTTTTAAAACAATTCCATATAATACCCTCCATTTGTGAGTGATCAGTCACCAAAGTACCATCAGGCAATTTTAAGCTAGCAATAGAATTCCTTCGATGCCTCTCAGTAGCCATAGCATGAAAGAACTTGGTGTTCTCACCACCCACTTTTATGTATCTGATAGTACATCTTTTCTTCCAATAAATACATTGAAGGTGGAGCAATTTCTCTACATGGTTTTTAACCACTTTCCTGAAATTGGATTCATGTCTGTAAAGTGGTCTATATTCCTCAAGCTCATCCAAGAGCAGAACAACATTATTGCATTTACATACTAGAGTTTTTAGTTTGGAAATGTTCTTCTGCCATCTCTTGAGACACATTCTCAGGGACTTAAATTTGTCAGCTATCCTAGCAGTAATATGCCCCTTTCTGGATTGTTTCTGCCACGAAGAATCAACACAATCCATAAAACCCTCCAGCTCCAACCAATAATTCTCAAACCTAAAAAGATTAGACTTGGGAATAGAAGTTTTGATTGTAACCACACAAGGCACATGGTCAGATGCAGTTCTAGCAAGTGGTAGCACCTCAGTCATGGGATAGTCAGATATCCAATCAACAGAAGTGAAGAACCAGTCTAGCTGCTCAAGCAGTGGAGTATCCTGCATATTGGACCAAGTGTAGGATCTGCCTTTGATGGGAAATTCCAAAAGACCTAAGTGTAGGATCTGCCTTTAATGATGTTTTAGTTATGCCGAATCTGATGATTAATGAGAAGCAGTGCAAAGTTGAGGATGAGCCTATTACTGTGACCTATACCTCTGCATATCTGCAAGAATTGAGTGCTAGCTATTTAGCATGGAGATCGGAAGAAGTTGGAGTCCCTGACTATGCGATGGTCCAAAATAATTTAAAGATGGAATTGTTTTCATGGAACCTAGTACGCATGCATGCAATCCATGCACTCCAATGTACTATACATGTACATGAGAGAAGACAAGATTTTCAACTAGATCGTACATGTGCTAGTGCTCGTAGAAGAGTTAAAGTGTATTATTTTTTATGTTGCCACGTCCTCCAGAAAATAGAAGGAAGGCCAGGAATCTGTCATGGGATATTATGTCATTGTGTTCACTTGGATGGGGACCACCAGCAGGGGGTTAAATAAATATGTGCACCAGAAAAATAGGAGTCTAAGTTAGGAATACTTTTATCAGTTTTGTATCGGTCGGTTGTTTGCTAAAATATAAAGCATGCAATCCATTAGTTAAGGAAAGGGTCGTATGTTGTTTTAAACGTGAGAAAGAGTCCAGATTAGAAAGTGTTGCTTCTCAACCAACTAGATAGGTCAGCTATAAAACTAAGGTGCACACATTGTAAAGATCAGGTTATTTTTTATATGAAATAAACAGATCGAGGGTGTACATCCGTATCAAGTTTTTGAGGTAGCTTTAGAAAACCTCTTTATTGCGATTTCTGCGAGGAAATTGTTTTGCGCGTGAGGTGTCGTCGTCCAGATTGTTTCTCTCGTGCTGAGCCGCAAGGTTCAAAACCCTCTACTTCGTGTACGTCCCATGCACGGGCGAGAGGTTGCTGCTACTGAAGGTGGGGTGTCGTGAAAAATCGGGCCGCAACAAGAGGTCGGATCTCGCCGACGAGGTTCGGTCATTATCAGGTGGTATTCAGAGCATCAGGTTGTTCACGACACTATGGAGAAGATGACGAGTGCATCATCATTCAGTAAGTTAAGATATGGGTTTCAGTTGGAGGAAGAAGGCCAATGGGATGGGCTTTTTTCATACTCGTGTTGTGGTACAGGAGAGATCATGTGCCATGACAATTGACCAGATGAGTTTGATTAATGCTGCAAGCATCGAGATGGTGGAGAAGCTAGATCTACCAACGACACCACGAGCTCAAGCATACTTTTTTCGTTGGGGCCATGAAGAGCTCAGTGTGACACATCAAACAAAGGTACTGTTTTTGTTGGGAAATTATTTCTACACTGTTTTGTGTGACGTGATTCCGGCACCGATGGTTTCATGTCACTTATTGTTGGGCAAGCCATGGTGGTACAAAGATCACGATGTTGCGTATGATTGTCAAACACACACATATACCGTCAAGAAGGGTGAGAAGTACGACCTAGTGCCCATGGGTCAGGAGCGTTTTAAATCTTGGAGGAAAGAACATCTTGAGAAGATGAAAGAGCAGAAAGAAGAAGAAAGGAAGGTCGAAGGTGCTACAAATTTGACAGTCATCATTCAGTCTACAAACAACAGTACTATTGGAGACTTCAACTCGAAACTGAGGACGGTTTTGTTTCAAGAGGGGAGGATGATACGAGCACACCAGTCATTAGCAATATTAATCCAGTTATTGATCCAACCATTAATGATGTTTTAGTTATGCCGAATTTGAAGATTAGTGAGAAGCGGTGCAAAATTGAGGATGAGCCTATTACTGTGACCTATACGTCTGCATATCTGCAAGAATTGAGTTCTAGCTATTTAGCATGGAGATCGGAAGAAGTTGGAGTCCCTGACTATGCGATGGTCCAAAATAATTTAAAGATGGAATTGTTTTCATGGAACCTAGTACGCATGCATGCAATCCATGCGCTCCAATGTACTATACGTGTACATGAGAGAAGAGAAGATTTTCAACTAGATCGTACATGTGCTAGTGCTCATAGAAGAGTTAAAGTGTATTATTTTTTTATGTTGCCACGTCCACCAGAAAATAGAAGGAAGGCCAGGAATCTGTCATGGGATATTATGTCCTTGTGTTCACTTGGATGGGGACCACCAGCAGGGGATCAAATAAAGATGTGCACCAGAAAAATAGGAGTCCAAGTTAGGAATACTTTTATCAGTTTTGTGTCGGTCGGTTGTTTGCTAAAATATAAAGCATCCAATCCATTAGTTAAGGAAAGGGTCGTATGTTGTTTTAAACGTGAGAAAGAGTCCACATTAGAAAGCGTTGCTTCTCAACCAACTAAATAGGTCAGCTATAAAACTAAGGTGCACGCATTGTAAAGATCAGGTTATTTTTTATATGAAATAAACAGATGTGTTTTCGAGGGTGGACATCCGTATCAAGTTTTTGAGGTAGCTTTAGAAAACCTCTTTGTTGCGATTTCTGCGAGGAAATTGTTTTGCGCGTGAGGTGCCGTCGTCCAGATTGTTTCTCTCGTGCTGAGCCACAAGGTTCAAAACCCTCTACTTCATGTACGTCGCGTGCGCGGGCGAGAGGTTGCTGCTACTGAAGGTGGACTGTCGTGAAAAATCGGGCCGCAACAACAGGTCGGATCTCGCCGACGAGGTTCGGTCATTATCATTTGCATATCATTAGAATCATGGATATTCAAAGAATTCATACTAACAACATTGCAATCATGCTCATCATTTATACCAAACATTCTGTTGAATTCTTCTTCTATCAATTGAGCACAATTTTCCTTTCCATCATTTCCACGAAATACATTATAAAGATGAATAATATGATGCAACCTCAATTCCATCTTTTTTTTGTTTTCTTTCTATAAACCAAACTAGTGATCAAACAAAAAACTAAAAGATTCAATGGCAAGATCTAAAGATATACCTTCAACTACTCACCTCCCCGGCAATGGCGCCAGAAAAGAGCTTGATGTCTACTATGCAACTTTATTCTTGTAGACTCGTGTTGGGCCTCCAAGCGTAGAGTTTTGTAGGACAGTAGCAATTTTCCCTCAAGTGGATGACCTAAGGTTTATCAATCCGTGGGAGGTGTAGGATGAAGATGGTCTCTCTAAAACAACCCTGCAACCAAATACAGGAAATCTCTTGTGTCCCCAACACACCCAATACAATGGCAAATTGTATAGGTGCACTAGTTCGGTGAAGAGATGGTGATAAAAGTGTAATATTTATGGAAGAAATATATTTTTATAATCTGAATAAATAAAAACAGCAAGGTAACAAATAGTAAACAGGCACAAAAACGGTATTGCGATGCTTGAAAATGAGGCCTAGGGTCCGTACTTTCGCTAGTGCAATCTCTCAACAATGCTAATATAATTGGATCACATAACCATCCCTCAGAGTGCAACAAAGAATCACTCCAAAGATCTTATCTAGCGGAGAACATAAGAATAAATTATTTGTAGGGTATGAAACCACCTCAAAGCTATTCTTTCCGTTCGATCTATTCAAGAGTTCGTACTAAAATAACACAAAGCTATTCTTTACATTCGATATATCCTAGAGTTCGTACTAAAATAACACTAAAGCAAATTCATATTCATAATACTCAATCCAACACAAAGAACTTCAAAGAGTGGCCCAAGATTTCTACCGAAGAAACAAAGACAAGAACGTGCATCAACCCCTATGCATAGATTACCCCAATGTCACCTCGGGAATCCGCGAGTTGAGTGCCAGAACATATATCAAGTGAATCAATACGATACCCCATTGTCACCACGAGTATTCAATTGCAAGACATATATCAAGTGTTCTCAAATCCATAAAAGTATTCAATCCGATAACAACGAAATCTCAAAGGGAAAACTCAATTCATCACAACAAGATAGAGAGGGGAAAACACCATATGATCCGACTATATTAACAAAGCCCGCGATACATCAAGATCATGAGATCTCAAGAACATGAGAGAGAGAGAGAGAAATTAAACACATAGCTACTGTTACAAACCCTCAGCCCCGAGGGTGGACTACTCCCTCCTCATCATGGTGGCCGCCGGGATGATGAAGATGGCCACCGGTGATGATTCCCCCCTCCGGCAGGGTGCCGGAACGGGGTCAAGATTGGTTTATGTGGCTACAGAGCCTTGCAGCGACGGAACTTCTGATCTAGGATCACCCCGAGGGTTTTCGGAATATTTGTGAATTTATAGGGTAAAGAGGGGGTGCATGAGGCCACCGAGGTGGGCACAATACACCTGGGCGCGCCTGGGCCCACAGGTGCACCCTGGTGGGTTGTGCCCCTCGAGGCACCCCCCAGGCTCTGCTCTGGCCCATCCTGAGTGTTCTGGTCCATAAAAAATCTCCAAAAAGTTTCGTGGTGTTTGGACTCCGTTTGATATTGATTTCCTACGATGTAAAAAACAAGCAAAAAACAGCAACTAGCACTGGGGCACTGGGTCAATAGGTTAGTCCCAAAAAATGATATAAAGTTACCATAAAATGATTGTAAAACATCCAAGAATGATAATATAACGGCTTGAATACTTCATAAATTATAGATACGTTGGAGACGTATCACACATGTGTCAAGTGATTCAAAATCAAGTGACTCCAAAAGTCCATCAACATGGAGTTTCTTCATGCGCTTTACACCAATATGGCCTAAGCAGCGGTGCCACAAGAAAGTGGTACTATCATTATCAACTCTACATCTTTTTGGCATCAATGTTACGAACATGTGTATCACCACGATCGAGATTCAATAAACCATTTACATTGCATGCATGACCATGATAACCACAAGTATAGGGGGTTGCAACAATTTTCGAGGGTGGAGTATTCAACCCAAATTTATAGATTCGACACAAGGGGAGCCAAATAATATTTGCAAGTATTAGCAGCTGAGTTGTCAATTCAACCACACCTGGAGATTAATTATCTGCAGCAAAGTGATTACTAGCAAAGTGATTACTAGCAAAGTAATATGATAGTTTTGATAATAATGACAACAGCAATGGTAAGGGTAACAGTGATAGCAGTAGTTTTGTAGCAAGTGCAACAGTAACGATAGCAGTAGTAACTTAGCAAGAACAATATAAGATAAATTCGTAGGCATTGGATCGGTAATTTGTTGGATGATATTCATCATGTGACAATCATAACCTAGGGCGATACGACACTAGCTCCAGTTCACAAATATAATGTAGGCATGTATTCCGTAAATAGTCATACGCGCTTATGGAAAGAACTTGCATGACATCTTTTGTCCTACCCTCCCGTGGCAGCGGGGTCCAATTGAAAACTAAGGGATATTAAGGCCTCCTTTTAATAGAGAATCGGAACAAAGCATTAACACACGGTGAATACATGAATTGCTCAAACTACGGTCATCACCGGGAGTGGTCCCGATGTTTGACACGAGAAAAATCTTATTGCACTAGGGAAGGAGGGAATAGGAGGTGTTTGATTTCTCTCATGCGCTGGGAAAAAAAGAAAAATGCGGGCATGCCAGTGTATCGTAGTACATAAAGAAAAGTGATACGGGAAACAAATATTTCATTTATCTCTTTGGATGAACAAAATTACAAGATCCCATAAAAAATGGTTGCGCTCCGTGGCCTACTAGCGTGGCCTGCCTGACTATGGCGATGTGCGATCTCCTGGTTCCCGGGGCCTCGAAAAGCTCCTGGTTAATTACTCCCGCGGGTTGCTCCGCGAGATACCTCCGATTAAGCCGTGTGGTCGTCTTCGTCGTCTTCGCTTCGCGTTCTCCATGCATGATGATGATGATGTGATGACGATGTGAGTGTATGGTGTGGGCGGCGGCAAAGCCCGTGTCCTCGTCGGTACACGTGCCGCTAAAAACATGGCTTTGTGTTGGCCACGTTCGCCCTCACCGTCGCGCCTCGTCGGTCTTGACAGCGTTGATGTAGTCGGTGTTGAAGTTGCATGGGTCCTGCTCTGCTCGGACTTCTTGACGATGTAGCGGCTTCGTCGGGGATGCAAGGGGTTGCCTCGCTGAAGTATTCTTTTGTGGAGACCAGCGTCGGTGCAAAACCAACGCTCGCTCGTATCAGCAATGCCGGTGTGGTTGGCGCCTCGTCTTGGCTGGACGCCGTGTTTATGGCGGTCCTCCAAGACAAGGGCACCGCTTCACAGGGCCATCGGGAGTTAGTGTTGGTGAAGTCACGTCGCCTCCTCGCCATCACACCTCGTCTTCATGGGATTCGTGTCGCAAATAGCACCATGTAGTGGTAAGGGTTGGTGAAGCCACATCATTGCGTAGCACCATCTTCTTCGCATCGCGGGCTCCGTGTTGCGGGCAGCACCGAGGGCGTGTGTCATCTTCATGGCTCCGGGTCGCGGGCTCCATCTTGACGAGGTAGACATTGATGGTGTCCTCCTTGCGAGCTCCACGCCACGATCCTTCGCGGTACCGGGTTGATGTTGGCGCTTGGCGTCGTCTTGGCGAGCTCCGCGCCACCATCCACAGCGGCACGGCAGCGGCATCCTTTCGAGCTCCACGCCTCCATCCTCCATGGCACCAGCTTGATGATATTGGCGTTGGTGTCGTCTTGGCGAGCTCCGCGCCGCTATTCCACCGCGGCACGACGGCGCCGTCGTTGTGAGCCTCCATGCCTTTGTCCTCCATGGCACCGGCTTGATGAAGAAGAAGATGGACGTCGTCCTAGCGAGTGCCGTCTCGCCTTCCTTGCAGTACACGACGGAATCCTAGCGAGCTTCACGCCTCTGGGCTCCAGCTTGACGAAGTAGACGTCGACGGCATCCCCAACGGGCGCCATGCCTTCGTCCTCTAGCTCCAGCATGATGAAGTGGATGGCGGGTGTCCTTCTTGTGAGCTCCCCGTCATGATCCTTGCGGCACCGGGTTGATGACGTTGACATTCGCGTCATCTTGGCGAAATCCGTGGCGCCATCCACCACGGCACGGCGACGGCATCCTCCCAAGCCTCCACGCCTTCGTCCTCCATGGCCCCGGCTTGATGAAGTTGACACTGGCGTCGTCTTGGCGAACTTCGCGCCACGATCCACCGCGGCACGGCGGCGGCATCCTCGCAAGCCTCCCCACCTTCATCCTCCATTGCGCCAGCTTGATGAAGAAAACGAGGGCGTCCTCCTAGCGAGCTCCATGTCGTCATCCACGGCGGCATCCTCGCGAGCCTCGCGCCTTCGGGGCTCCAGCTTGACGAAGTAGACGTCGCCGGCCTCATCACCAAGGGCGGCCACCACAAAGGAGTCCCACGGGCTGCGCACCGGCAGCCCCATTGGTATTGCCATTGTCTTCAACGGCATCCTTGCAGAAGGTGTCGGCGGGCTGCGAGATTGCATCCTCCACCAATATTGCGTTCGGCGCCGATTGTGTGATGACTTGCTCGTGTGCATGAATGTTGTATACCAAGGAGAAACAAGAAGATAGATGCATTAGTTCAAAGTCTCACCCTCGGAGAATGTGTGCTTCATCATGGCGCCTCCTGGACTGCGTTTTCTCCTTCCTCCTTGCTCTTCTCGACGACGCCGGATGGCGGGATGAGGTGCTGGTCTGATGGATGTGTTGCTGCGTGGATTTGCTGTGCGCGTGATGGCGGCGATGTGTTCGGGTGTGGTGTTGCGTGCGTGGTGTGTTGGCTCCCCTCCTCTATGTTGAGACCTTGCCTCTATATATAGGCGGCCGGCCGAATCAGATTTCTTGGCCCGTACATCTTGCGTGGTTTGGCAGATCATCTTATCTTTCCTTTTGTATGACCTTCCTGATGCGAACTGTGTGTCCTTCCCAAAATGGCGGCTGCTTTTGTTTTCAAATTTTGCCGACTTGCCAATTGTGCATTGCTCCTCGTCCAAGTTGATCTTCGATACGTGAGCTAAGTAAAATAAATCCCGATGTCGTTTCTACACCTTCCTTCTGCTAGAACCTTTCCGTTTGAGCCTGCAAAAAGAAAGGAAACCATTTTGCCTACATGTGATTATGGGCCAGCCTCTCGTCGGGTAAATACGTGTGTGTGCCGGCCGGCCTGCGAATACTCCAGCATGTATGCATGCGTACGTGGATGCCGTGTATAATCTACCAAAAGAAAAATACATGCATGCTACCTTACGTTTACGTGTGCATGCAAAGATATAAACTTGCCCTCCAGTGCAGTACGAGGCACGTAATAAACTTAACTTGGATGCATGTGCAAAACTAAACCAAAGACCAGCTATACAGGAGTGGGCTACTATACAAGTACACGTATATGCATGGTTTGAGGCTTGCGGGTATTCGGGTATATACACGCGCCAGAATACATACATATAGCGTATAAATACTAATCCAAGGCAAAGCTGTTCGCGTACACGCAAAACCCCTATTTTTATTTTTGAACGTGCATGCATAAGCTATGTACATATGATAATAAGCCCAATCTCACGTACATTACCTATGCCAAAAAAAACTCAAAGATAATCATTAGTAAAGAAAAATATCCATCGAACAAATGCCCCCTCACCAAATAAAGTTCGAGCGTGAAGCGATCGAACTTAGTTTGGTGAAAACATTTTTTTCTGTAACGAATTGGCGCATCACCATGTGTGCAGCCTGGAGAGGTATTGACCCGAGGTTCGTGATATGGAGCATCGTCCCGAAGATCATTGATTGATAGTAATATAAATTAGTGTAGGCATGTCCATCCATACCTGTGTTCTCTAGGGTGCTTGTTGGATCGTATAATAGGCACGATGCCAATCAATGAGGAAAACCCTATCTCGTCTTCATTCCATGGCGAAACATCATGCCTTGTCCTGAAAACAAAAGGAATTTTTTTACCAATCTCGTTGCAACCGTCTAGCTGCTACGGTGCCAGCCGACTTGATTGGTGGGTTTCACAGATTCACGCTGGCCGCACTGGCGCGTTGCACTGCTCCCGTGATCTCTTTGTGTTGATGTAGGTGAGGCATCGGTAGACCGTCGATAGCTCCCCTTCGTTGAGCGAACCGTCACACCATCCATGGTGTGACAATTCTGGTGGTGCGCCGGGATGCCATCGGCCTTACGAATAATTGAGGGGTTGACGTTGCCCCCATGCTTCATTGTTGTTGGAGACAGGGTTGCGGAGACGAATCGGCTCCACCTTCGCGAGCGCAGGTGTTGCCTTCTGGCGCCCATCATGCGTGTCGGTGTAGACCATTGGTTGTCGGGTTGGTATCGGTGTTGTCAGGGACGCATGGGTATTGCTGCACCCAAACACCCAAGACAAAGTCGATGTATAGTGGTTGTTGTCTGATTGCCGTCGACGATGACAGGGAGTGTCTCTCCATGGCTGCAAAAGATGTTAGAGGAGCACAACTAGGAACACCAAATGAAAACGGGCGAAAAAGAGAGGGCAAAAAAGTTTGTGGGTTTTAAAATGTTGGCTTTCCCATTATACACCAGCTATAGGCGTGATATCTGAGAAGGCTACTGAAGGACTTGTCATTGGTAACCGTCGAAAGACCTTGACGATTGCAACTCAACAACTTAAATAGCTTTGGTGTACGTGTATGAAGATGTCGTGTTTCGGGATGCCTCCGAGAGGCAACGAAAATTCATACTCTAGCCCATCATCATACTGAGGGCCCCCACAGCTCAACATGCCCCCTGCACACGCCCCATTAACCCAGAGACTTGGGTGTGGTAAGTTCTGGGTAAATGGTTTTGGGACAACAGCTTGGCGATTTTTCTTTGTGCACATTGAGGGGTGGTGAACAGCTACCTCCCTCCTTCCTTCCAGTGGGCCCCTTACTGCTTGGGACCTCTTGATTGCTTCTTGGACTGTTGGGATTTTCTTTCTTGAATTTGCTTGTTGGACTTTCGGAATTTCATCTTGATTGCTCACGCGGATGATTGATTTGCCGCGGACTTCATGGACTTGTTTTGACATTCGACTCGAACTTCTTGACGACTCTTCTTCCGGGATTTCTTGGGGACCCACCTTAGGAACTTGGAAGGGAACTGTTCACCTCTATGGACTAGGAAAAACCCTCTAGCACTTTATCTGGGGCTTCTGGTGGCGCACCCCAGGGTTGCCATGTGACTACGCACCAAACCAACTTGTGTCGGGTCAGGCAGCCCTCCATGATCTTTTACTATAGTCTTCCCTGGAGTGCAAGACTTTGTGAACACGAGGCATGCCAGGAAACATAAAGAGCGCGGGGTCTCAATACTCAGAAGTGCCCAAGTAATCATCTTCGCTGCCTCCGGAAGCATACACCTGGTACGTGTCGTGCATCGTGGGTATAGGAGCCGCTCCACCTGCAAATCGACACATTGTGCTGCGCTCCAACAAGTCCTAGGGTAGCTGAAAGTTCAATCAACAGCTTAGTGCGATAGGGGAAAGCCATTTTTTGTTGGACTTAGTTCGTAAAAATTAGGGAAAACTAGATATATCCCCGAAATGCTAATGAGAATGCATCATGGATCCGAAAGCCCAGAGAAAAAGTTTACCCAATGAAAATCCGAAAGGCAACAAAAGAGCCAAATTTTAAGAAAAAAATTTTTTGAGGAACCTTCCGTTGATTGGGGGCATTGGTCGGACTCCCTGAGAATCGATGAGCTGGTATGCTCCCCCGTCGTAGACTTGCTCGATGACGTATGGCCCTTCCCACTTTGGCTCGAACTTGCCCTTCGTCTTGTGCATCACAACGATGGGTCGCCTGAGCACGAGAACCAACTCGCCTTTCGGAAGACGCGTTGCTTGACGAGCTTGTCGTAAGCTCTCACCATATTCTGGCGGTAAAGCTCCAGGTTCTGTAGGGCATTAAGTCGCCCCTCTTCAAGGGCATCGAGCTCCTGAAACCGCAGTTGTACTTGTTCATCGTGGGTGAATTCATCTTGGATAGCCACCCTCAAAGAGGGTAGCTGGACCTCCAGTGGTAGGACCGCCTCACTCCCGTAAACAAGAGAAAACGGAGTCGCCTGTGTTGGGGTACGGATTGTGACACGATACGCCCATAAGGACTCGAAGAGACGATCATGCCAGTCTCTCCGATTCCTTGTCACCGTCTTCTTGAGTATCTTTCCGAGCGTCTTGTTGAAAGCCTCGATCGCACCGTTAGCTTGAGGGTAGTAGCCGGTGGAGTAGTTCCACTTGATCTTGTACTTCTCCGTGAACCTGTACATCTTGTTTGACTTGAAGGCCTTGCCGTTGTCAGAGGTGATCCGATGAGGTATCCCAAAGCGATATATGATGTTTCGCTCTAGGAAGTTGATGACGTTGTCACTCTTCACCTCCCGTAACGGAACAGCTTCCGCCCACTTCGAGAAGTAGTCCGTCGCGGCGAGGATGAAGCGGTGCCCCCTGGAAGATGGAGGGTCGATAGGGCCGATGATGTCGATTCCCCAGGCATCGAATGGCCAAGAGGGAATGGTAGGGTGAAGAGGGACCGGCGGCCTGTGCTTGAAATCACCATGAACTTGACAATTATGGCACGATCTAGCCACCCGAAGGCAGTCTACCATAATTCCGGGCCAGTAGTATCCTGCTAGACGTATACTATGATACATCTTGGCCCCTCCTTGGTGCCCGCCGCAGACTCCATGATGCAACTTCTGCAGGATCTTGTCGGCTTCACTTTGGTTGATGCATCGAAGTAGGACCTCCTGTCCATGCGAGCGCCTGTATAGGACACCTGCTTCAAAAAGATAGAAAGGGAGTCGTCATTGTAGTTGGCGCCTCGTGACAGGGTCATCGGGGAGGCTCCCATGCTTGAAGTATTCGAGGAATGGTTACAGCCACTCACCCTCCTGTACGGCATTTGTCATGACGGTATTGACTTCATACTCCGTCAGGATGAGCTCCAAGACAGCCGGGAGTAGCCACCTTTCTTCCGTGTTCACCTGCATTGTTTTATTATCTGGGAGCACCAATGCCGCTACTAGTTTCGCCAAGGCATCAGCAGGTGCATTCCTACTTCGTGGGACATGAAGCACTTCAACATGTTGAAATTTTCCCATTAGATTCCGGGCCGCGGAATAGTACGGCAGCAGTTCAGGCTTGTGAACTTCATAGATGTCGTTGACTTGATGGATGATGAGTTGAGAGTCTCCATAAGCCCGCAAGGAACGAACCTCCATGGAGAGTGCCAAGAGGAGCTCGAAGATGAGCGCTTCGTACTCTGCTTCGTTGTTGGAGCATTCTTCCTTGAGGAGGGAGAATGAGTGATACATCACCCCTCCTTGTGGCGTCTTGAACACCAAACCTACACCGGCTCTTTGTCTTGGGGTACCATCGGGGTCGGCGTCCATGCGGGAGGCACCGTCAAAGTAGAGCTCCCACGACACATCGAGGTTGATGTTAAAAACCTCCTCATCAGGAAGGTCCGTGACAAGAGGTGAGTCATCTGGAATTGGGTGCGCTGCGAGAAACTCCGCCAAGGCTTGACCCTTGATTGCTTTTTGAGGCACAAAGGTGATGTCAAACTCCATCATGATAAGTGCCCATTTTCCAAGTCGCCCAATGAGCGCGGGCTGACTTAAAACGTACCTCACGGGGTCCGCCCTCGCGACGAGCTGGACTTCATGCTTCAACGTGTAGTGCCTGAGCTTCTTCAAAGCAAAGATTAGGGCCAAGCACAACTTCTCTATAGAAGAGTAGTTTCGCTCAGCCCCCACCATGGTGCGGCTCAAGTAATAACACGCCACCTCCTTCCCCTCGTCATTGTTTTGGGTGAACAAAGCGCCTATCGAAGTAGGTTGCTGCAATGTATAGGATGAGTGGGCGCCCCTTTACGGGAGCTGCCAAGACAGGTGGATTAAGGAGGTACCTTTTGATTTCATCGAATCCGTGTTGGCATCCTTCATCCCACACGAATGGAGCTCCTTTCGTCATGAGGCTCGAGAAGGGCTGGATGCGTCCGGAGAGGTTGGAGATGAAGCGCCGGATGTACGCTAGCTTCCCTTGCAATGACCTCAACTCCTTGAGATCTTGAGGCGGCCGCATGTCGAGGATGGCCTTGATCTTCTTAGGCTCGATCTCTATGCCTCGGTGACGAACAACAAAGCCGAGGAAGAGGCCTGACTGAACAGCAAAGGCACACTTCATCGGGTTCATCTTGAGTTGATGTTGGCGTAGCCGCTCGAAGACAACTCGAAGATCCTCCTGATGATGCTTGCGATCCTTGGTTTTGACTACCATGTCATCAACATAGCATTCCACCGAATGGTGGATTAAATCACCAAGAACACATGTCATGGCACGTTGGTAAGTTGCACTAGCATTCTTCAGTCCGAATGGCATGACGGTGTAGTAGAAATTTCCTTTTGGGGTCCTGAAAGCGGTGTCGATGGCGTCATCAGGATCCATCTTGATCTGGTTGTAGCCTGATGAACCGTCCATGAAGTAAAGTGCGCCATGGCCTGTGGTGGAGTCGATGATGATCTCTGGGATTGGGAGAGGAAAGTCATCCTTTGGGCAGGCGCGATTGAGGTCGCAGAAGTCCTGGCAGATTCGTATCTGCCCATTCTTCTTCTCCACAGGGACAATATTGGCGAGCCACCATGGATACTTCGTCTCCTTGATGAAACCTGCATCGATTAACTTGTCGACCTCTGCGATGACATCGTCTTCAAGTTCTAGACGTAACCGCCGTGGTTGCGGCATGATGGGATGGAACCGTGGGTCAATTTCCAACTTGTGCGTGGCGACACGAGGGTCCAAACCTGGCATCTCCTTGTAACTCCAGGAGAAGCAGTCTCGGTACTCCATCAAAAAGCTTCGGTAGTCCTCCCGCTCCTCTTCCGTCAGTGTGGCGCTAACAAAAGTGGGGCGTGGGTCGTCCTCCGCTCCAAGGTTGACTTGGACGAGATCATCGATGGTGGGCTGCCCTCCGTCTTCTAAATCCTGTGGTGCTGATATGGAGCTAAGTTCCTCGGTGTCACTTGGCTCACCGTTGGCAGAGTGTTGTTGATGAAGAACGGTAGACAAAGTGTCGGACTCATCGCTTGATGAGACGGACATGGCGTGGCAGTTGACTCGTGTTCTGACACCGAGCTCCTCCTCTTCATCGGCAGAGACGTCGTAGGTACAACATTCCATCGCATGGTGTATCGGATCGCCAAGGACGCATGTCATGGCATGCTGGTATGTTGCACCTGCATTCTTCAACCCAAAAGGCATGCGAGTGTTGTAGAAGTCTCCTTCTGGCATCGGTCGCCTTTTATCTTCTGGTTCTTGTGGTGTTGGCGTGGAGCTGAGCTTCCCCTCATCGCCGGGGGCATCGGGGTTGTGTTAGCCAAGCCCAAACTTTGGTTGAGCTTTGCCTTTTTGCTTGGTGAGGTCTTCCGCTTGTCTCCACCATTCCTCGCATATGGCGGGTGGTGGAGGCATCCTGTTGTTCCGCCCAAGAGTGATCCCGGCCTTCTCCAATAAGCGAACCATCCTAGGCTCCGCCTTCATTGTCGATAGTACATCCTGTGGGTCACTGCAAGTTTGGGGAAATTCAAATACAAAATCACATTGTTTTACCTGCGGGGCCTTGTAGAAAATGGTCTGGACTCTAGATCCAGACAAACTGGGGATTGCCCAAACCTCCAATGGGGAAGTCACTGAGACATAGAGCGACGGGGGTTGTATGCCTTGAGCTCCCCTTGCGACTTCCTCCACCTCTTTTATTCTTCTTCTATCGGCTATCGGTACGGGCGCAGGCTCTTCCCTACAGGGGTTGCGTGCCTGTAGCGTGATGGGTCGTGGCGCATCATTGCCGCCTGTTAGCATCCTGGAGCCTTCCTGGGCACCTCAGCGTGATGGGTGTTGACGTCGGGAACCTTGCCTTCAACAGTAATGGGGTCACCGGACCAGGCATAGAAGATCGTGTTCCACATGAGGTCAAAGTAGAGCTCCCTACCTACAATTGGGAAGAGGAGCTATAGTCGTACCGCACAGAAGAAGATGACCGCCTACGGACTTGGTTCCTGTGGCTCCAAAAGGAGGAGCCCTTTGCATCGGTAGGTGAGCTCGGCACCATGGGGAGCTTCATCTCGTCTACTGGACCAAAACTTGGTTTGGTCAAGAGATCCACCGGAGGTGTTGTGCGCCCCAACTGCTGGTTGCTATCTATGACGGGGAAGTAGTACTTCGCATCTACATGGTGAGACTCCTTGAAGCTAAAAGTTGACATCTGGATCTTCAATGTAATGGCACCCAGCGTAGGCTTCCCTTGGTTGTCGAAGCCGCAGATCATCACGTCAGTAGCCTCCAAGTCGTCCACCATAAAACCTGCCCGCGTCAAACTCCGAAGAGGGAGAATGTTCACGGCAGACCCTGGCTCTATGAGGATCCTGCGAAGATGTGCAACACCAATATTACCTTCCACATACAATGGCCAGTTGTGGTCACCATCATCTATGAGCTTATCATCCTCGTCGAACGTGATCTCGTTCACGAACAAGAGGCTGGAGCAAAGATGGTGTTTCACCATGGACACCTCATAGAGTTCCGGAGCTTGGAGCGCCTTGATAAGGGCTTCGCGAAGGTCGGGCACCATCATGAGCGCGTCGTGCACACTCAAGAGTGCTGGAATCCGCTTGAGGTGGGCGATGATGTTGTAGTCAACGTCACGTGCCTTCATCTTCTCTTGGCCTTGGTGTTCAGATTCCTCCACCTGCAAAGGCGCCTCCCTTGGGGCGGTTGGCTTCTGCACCCTTGTCAGCTTGATCTTTAGTGGTTCAGGTAGGACTTTGCCCCCACGTAGGTTCATGTTCACCTCTTCCAATGGCACTTCCTTTGTCGCCTCTTCAGCGTGGAGGACCGCCTGCTCTTCAGGAGTAAATATGTCTTCGGAAGGGGTATCGCTGTAGTCATGGATGACGTTGCAACTCTCTATGCTTGGTGATTGGGATGAGCTCGCTCCTTCTTGAACTTGCTCCCCCTCCTTTACCGGTGCTTGCCCCCAGCTGGGTGGCAAGAACTGCGCCAAGGTTGGTAGCACACGCCCCTGTCGAGGAAAAGGCTCGTCTCCCTCTAACATGGGGACAAATCTTGGCGGAGGCCGGCATTGACTTGGATCGAACCGCCTTAGAATTCTTGGGGGAGCACGTTCTGGCAAAACCAGGCGAGGATGTCGGGGTGGAAGCCTCCTTGCGTATGGCCTTCGGCGCACCGTCCTCCAAGGCTCCTCCTCGGGAACGGTTGGGGTCACCTGCGGCCGAAAGGGAGATGCCTGCGTCTTGGAGAGGACGAGGTTGGATAGCTGGTCTTCAACTTGGGCCAGTGGCACCCATGTTTCTTCAAGCTTCGTGTCTTCACTTGGAGGAGACGGTAACTTCATGCTCACCATGTTTACTGCATGGTAATCTGGGTTGATAGCTTCTGGGTCGAGGTTGATCCTCCTCTCATTAATGGCTCTTTGGAGCCATTCTTTGAATGCGACACAATCTTCAATGACATGTCCCACGTACCTATGATATCGGCAAAATAAAGGATTATATGTCATCCTCACCTGATCAGGCCTCCGAGGCTCTGGTAAGTTCAAGGCTCGATGCTCCATCAACTGTAACATGTCCTTGACGAGCTCCCGACGGAAGACGTACTGCTTCTTGAGGAGTTCCTGCATTGATGAGCGTTGCCTCCCTCCGGCTTGTTTGCCCCTTGCACCCAAGATGGGCACATGGCCTTGCGGTGCAGACAAGAAGATCTTGGTGGTGTTTGTTTCGGCTGGTGCCTTCGCCCTGCTACTGTTGTTGATTTGCTTGGACGTCGAGGCGAAACGCTTGGTGGGATCAAACGCGCTGGCATTCTTATAGAGCTCCATTATATGCGGTGATTTCTCAAACTCGAGCTTCGTGGCTGCTACCGCCGTGCTAAGGGCACTAAAGTTCTAGGCTCACGCCGAGAGGATTCAAGTGACCAATGTTGTTGCATCCCATGGACGCACATCTCAATGGCATCCTCTAGGTGCATCTCCCTGGCGAGACGCACATAACTGTTGCGGAAGCGGATGTTGTAGTCATCAATGGACTCATCGCGTCGTTGTCGGACTTGCGCCAGCTCGACAACGGAGAAGTCCTTCTTCATGGCGATGAAGTCCTTCTTGAAAACCTCTTTCATGGCCGCCCAACTCCCAATGGACCCAACCGGTAAACGGCTGTACCAATGGAAGGTGGACCCGGTTAATGACCCTGAAAATTGGTGAAGGAGAAGTGACGGGCTATTTGTTGTGTCGCCGCATGCCGCCTCGAAGTACGCCAAGTGCTCCCTTGCATCACCGGTTCCATCAAATTGACGGAACTTTGGTGGGTGTCACCCTGCGGGATACGCCATCATGTCATGCCACGCCTCGTAAGGCTTCTCCAGCTCACTCTCGAAGGTGCGAGGGGCTTGATCTATCGCCATTTACTTCAACTTCTTGTCCACCATATCCCCGACCATGTCGTGGTAGTCCTTCAGCATAACCGCGCGTGGTACTACGTTGGCAGAACCAGCAGGGCTAACCCAAGGCCGAGCTTGTGTGTTGGGGTCGAGTTGAGGCACATCATTTAAGGGCACCCTAGCAGGAGGGCCCACCTGGAGTTCCTGCTCTTGCGGATCCACCACTTGCTGCAGCACGCCTTGTGGAGGAACTCCTTGGTTGTTCATCATGAGCTCAATGAACTGTTCAAGCTTTGATGCCAACTGGTCAATCGTGTGGCGCTGGCTTCTGACCTCTTCTTCTAGAGGCACTTCTTGTGGTTCTACTTTGTTTACAGCACTTGGGCCCTGGGTGCCATCAACGGGTGACTTGGCAGCAGGATCTTGATCCACAAGGCTATCACCATGATTCACCATGCGAACGGGCGTGGTGTGGAGGTCTTCATCACCTCCCTCGTAATCTAACAAAACCGATGAAGCTAGTTCATGGTAACGAGGGGAGTGTGGGCCACTCTCCAACGATGGCGAGGAAGATGAGTCGGAGAAGCCTTCTTCATCATCAAGGCTGTCTTGGCGTTCTCCATCTCCGAGAAACCCATCTGTCACGCCTTGACGGGCGATGGATTTTAATCTTGTATTGGCCCCTGGCCGGTTTACAACTTGTCGTCGTCCTTCAAGGTCTTGAGGAAGCCTTGATGTAATGTCGGTGTAGTGACGCTTGTATATATCTTCATTTTAAGTGCTCCCTCCACCTAATGAGCTTTCCCTGTTGTCACAGGAAGACACGTGGCCCTGGATCTTGCAGCTTCTTGCGATGTTGATGAGCTTGTCTTGGCATCCCCCTCCGCACCCCTGAGCCATGCACGAACAAGGCCAAGGCGCGGTAGGAAGGTCCTCTGGAAGTCCGCCTTTGGGTTCGGCACAATCTCTTCTTCAAAAGGATAGTCGAACTCCTCGATGATGGCGGGAGGTCGCCATCCATTACTTGACCCTTCACTTGGCTGCACTCCAAGAGTACCGCACAAGGCAAGGTTCTTCTCAGTTGATTCCTTCGCTTTTTTAGCATCCTGCTGAGCTTGAGCTTCTCCTTGTTGGTCCATCCTTTCAGAGGGAACAAGAGGAAACTCCGTGGGAAGTGTTGTGTCTTGTGGGAGGGCAGCGTTGGCTGCACCCTCGGAAGCTACTTCGTTGTTGGAGGAGAACGTAAGCTTGGCTTCTTCAACGCCTTCCATCGGTGTGGCCGTCGGCGCTGGCATCTTCCGATTCTCTAGTGGGGGTGCTGGTGCGGTCGCCTTCACATGTTCATTATTCTCCTGGGGAAAGGATGAAGAAGGAACCACCTTGTTCCCTTGCTCAATGCTTCTCGTGAAGGTCTTGCGTGGTTTCGGCGCCAACCGGCTGAGCAGGTAGCTATACCGCTCATGCCGCTCCAAGTCCGGGGAGATGACAAATTTGATCCTGTCATTTTCTTGAGCAACCCCAACATCGGGTCGTAAACGTACCTGAGTGTGTCGAAGGACTAAGTCCTCAAGCTCTTTATAAAGAACATGGCGGTTTCTCCGACGCCTCTCGCGCTTGCGCTGGTTCTCCGTTGGAAAGATACCATCCCTTTGTACCGGTGGCGTGTGTAGGAGTGCTGGTGCAGGGCGCGTCGTGGATGATGGAGTCCTATCCGTCATCGTCTGCAGCTATGGCCGATCTCCCCACCTAGGAGGTGACGAAGGTCATGGTGGAAGTGTCGGTCGCAAAGGTTCCCGTGGTTGCCACTGTTGAGTGGGCCGAGGGTCCCTCTCATCGTCTCGATGTCCCCGCCTGGGAGGTGACGAAGGTCGTGGTGGAAGTGTCTGTCGCAAAGGTTCCCGTGGTTGCCACTGCTGAGTGGGCCGGGGGTCCCTCTCATCGTCTTGTCTTGACCATCGGTTCCAACGTGGAGGCATGTTGGGATATCTCCGTTGTGGGAAATGTCAAGTTGGTGAAGGTTGTCGCCGAGGCGCCAAAGTCTGGCGCTCATGTTGAGGACGATGGCTTGGGGCTTGACGCCTCATCCTTCCCTCAGCTTGAGCCGATGATGCACTTGGCGCCGTTGGATCTTGGAGCCTCCTCTGGATATTGTTCATCTGCTCTTGGAGTTGGCGAAATTCTCGCCGTAGGTCATCGTCCCGTGGCGCAGGTGCTTCATGCCGAAGGGTGGAAAACCTGTTGTTGTTGGGGAGAGACCTTCCTTCGACTGCCGAGTTGTGGAGACACGGCGCCCATGCACCCCTTCGAGTGTCGCCAATGTTGAGGGAGACAGTAGGGCCTGGTAGAACGGGCTCTTTGCGTGAGCGCCGCTTCTAGAACTCCTTCATGATGGCGTGTCTCACCAGCTCCTTGACCTTGCATGGCTCGTATGCCCAATCATCAGGGAACAAGTCATACGGAGGGGTTAAGGTGCTTCAGTAAGTGAACACCTTATCAGCTAGGTCCATAGCACCGAGGGACCAATCCTCCTCCGGCACCGTGCTCTGAGCGATGCGGGAAGCTATCTGTTGGTGGAGTAACTGTACCTTGCGGTACTTCCTCCTGTAGTTGCGTAGGGGATGAGGGCTATCCGACAAACGAGCGTTGGCCATGAGCCTACGCAAGTTATGGGTCATGGCCTCCAAACCCTCGAGAAGCTCTACCTCGGTGCGCCGCGGAGTTGGCTTCAGCGGCTCCGAATGCGTAGTCGTGGCGTAGTCGTGGTAGGGGTGTGGAGGGACACCGCACTAGACTGCCTGTTGGCGGCTCTGGTGCGGAGGCGTTGAGCTGCCTCCACATCTCCTTTCATATCCGCCCTTGTCGATTCCTTCAACAGGGCGCGCGCCTCAAGCATTAGCTCGCGACGCTCCTTCTTCATCTTGGCAGCCTCCCGCCTTAGTGCCTTCTTCGACTGCACAGTTTGAAACTACGCAGGATCCTGGGCTTGATGGATGTAGACCTTCTCGCCAAGCTCGATGACGACCATGGGCGGCAACGATCCAAACTGGATCATCACCGGCTCTGAGTTGCTGTCACGGGAGAGTCCACCTGCATGAAAGGGATCTTGATGAGCGGAAATCCCCGCTTACGCCTTGTCATGCAACATGTTGTGCAGGTTGGGGGACGAGCGAAGACGATTCAGACGACCACAATGAAGCGAAGATGGGAGGAGAATCGGGTCCCACCGGGCGTGCCAATTTGTTTGACATGAGAAAAATCTTATTACACTCCGGAAGAAGGGAAGAGGAGGTGTTTGATTTCTCTCATGCGCCGGGAAAAAAATAAAAATGCGGGCGTGCTAGGTACCATAGTACACAAAGAAAAGTGATACGGGAAACAAGTATTTCATTTATCTCTTTGGATGAACAAAATTACAAGATCCCATAAAAAATGGTTGCGCTCCGTGGCCTACTAGCGCGGCTTGCCTGACTATGGCGATGTGCGATCTCCTGGTTCCCGGGGCCACAAAAAGCTCCCGCTTAATTACTCCCATAGGTTGCTCCGCGAGATACCTCCGATTAAGCCGTGTGGTCGTCTTCGTCGTCTTCGCTTCGCGTTCTCCATCCATGATGATGATGATGATGATGTGATTGTATGGTGTGGGCGGTGGCAAAGCTCGTGTCCTCGTCGGTACACGTGCCGCTCAAAACATGGCTTTGTGTTGGCCACGTTCGCCCTCGCCGTCGCGCCTCGTCGGTCTTGATAGCGTTGATGTAGTCGGTGTTGAAGTTGCATGAGTCCTGCTCTGCTCGGACTTCTTGACGATGTAGCGGCTTCGTCGGGGATGCAAGGGGTTGCCTCACGGGAGTATTCTTTTGTGCAGACCAGCGTCCGTGCAAAACCAATGCTCGCTCGTATCGGCAATGCCGGTGTGGTTGTCTTGGCTGGACGCCGTGTTTACAGCGGTCCTCCAAGACAAGGGCACCGCCTCACAGGGCCATCGGGAGCTAGTGTTGGTGAAGTCACGTCGCCTCCTCGCCATCACGCCTCGTCATCATGGGCTTCGTGTCGCAAATAACACCATGTAGTGGTCAGGTTTGGTGAAGCCACGTCATTGCGTAGGACCATCTTCTTCGCATCACGGGCTCCGTGTTGCGGGCAACACCGAGGGCGTGTGTCATCTTCATGGCTCCGGGTCGCGGGCTCCATCTTGACGAGGTAAACATTGGTGGTGTCCTCCTTGCGAGCTCCACGCCACGATCCTTCGCGGTACCGGGTTGATGTTGGCGATGGGCGTCGTCTTGGCGAGCTCCGCGCCGCTATCCACCGCGGCACGGCAGCGGCATCCTTGCGAGCTCCACGCCTCCGTCCTCAATGGCACCGGCTTGATGATATTGGTGTTGGTGTCATCTTGGCGAGCTCCGCGCCGCTATCCACCGCGGCACGGCGGCGCCGTCGTTGCGAGCCTCCACGCCTTTGTCCCCCATGGCACCGACTTGATGAAGAAGAAGACGGGCGTCGTCCTAGCAAGCTCCGTCTCGCCTTCCTTGCAGTACACGACGGAATCCCTGCGAGCTTCACGCCTCCGGGCTCCAGCTTGACGAATTAGACGTCGGCGGCATCCCCAACGGGCGCCACGCCTCCGTCCTCTAGCTCCAGCATGATGAAGTGGATGGCGGGCGTCCTTCTTGTGAGCT
Source organism: Triticum aestivum (assembly GCF_018294505.1). Classification (NCBI taxonomy): domain Eukaryota; kingdom Viridiplantae; phylum Streptophyta; class Magnoliopsida; order Poales; family Poaceae; genus Triticum; species Triticum aestivum. The sequence continues at coordinate 296,951,607 of NC_057814.1, read as the reverse complement.
TCCCGTCACGATCCTTGCGGCACCGAGTTGATGATGTTGACATTGGCGTCATCTTGGCGAAATCCGTGGCACCATCCACCACGGCACGACGATGGCATCCTCCTGAGCCTCCATGCCTTCGTCCTCCATGGCACCGGCTTGATGAAGTTGACACTGGCGTCGTCTTGGCGAACTTCGCGCCGCGATCCACCGCGGCACGGCGGCGGCATCCTCGCAAGCCTCCCCACCTTCATCCTCCATTGCGCCAGCTTGATGAAGAAAACGAGGGCGTCGTCCTAGCGAGCTCCATGTCGTCATCCATGGCGGCATCCTCGCAAGCCTCGCGCCTTCGGGGCTCCAGCTTGACGAAATAGACGTCGCCGGCCTAATCACCAAGGGCAGCCACCACAAAGGAGTCCAACGGGCTGCGCACCGGCAGCCCCATTGGTATTGCCATTGTCTTCAACGGCATCCTTGCAAGAGGTGTCGGCGGGCTGCGAGATTGCATGCTCCACCAATATTGCGTTCAGCGCCGATTGTGTGATGACTTGCTCGTGTGCATGAATGCTGTATGCCAAGGAGAAACAAGAAAATAGATGCATTAGTTCAAAGTCTCACCCTCGGAGAATGTGTGCTTCATCATGGCGCGTCCTGGACTGCGTTTTCTCCTTCCTCCTTGCTCTTCTCGACGATGCCGGATGGTGGGATGAGGTGCTGGTTTGATGGATGTGTTGCTACGTGGGTTGCTGTGCGCGTGATGGCGGCGATGTGGTGGCTGGATGTGTTCGGGTGTGGTACTGTTGCGTGCGTGGTGTGTTGGCTCCCCTCCTCTATGTTGAGACCTTGCCTCTATATATAGGCGGCCGGCCGAATCAGATTTCTTGGCCCGTACATCTTGCGTGGTTTGGCAGGTCATCTTATCTTTCCTTTTGTATGACCTTCCTGATGCGAACTGTGTGTCCTTCCCAAAATGATCAAAGGCGGCTTCTTTTGTTTCCAAATTTTGCCGACTTGCCAATTGTGCATTGCTCCTCGTCCAAGTTGATCTTCGATACGTGAGCTAAGTAAAATAAATCCCGATGTCGTTTCTACACCTTCCTTCTGCTAGAACCTTTCCGTTTGAGCCCGCAAAAAGAAAGGAAACCATTTTGCCTACATGTGATTATGGGCCTGCCTCTCGTCGGGTAAATACGTGTGTGTGCCGCCCGGCCTGCGAATACTCCAGCATGTATGCATGCGTACGTGGCTGCCGCGTATAATCTACCAAAAGAAAAATATATGCATGCTACCTTTCGTTTACGTGTGCATGCAAAGATATAATCTTGCCTTCCAGTGCAGTACGAGGCACGTAATGAACTTAACTTGGATGCATGTGCAAAACTAAATCAAAGACCAGCTAGTATAGGAGTGGGCTACTGTACAAGTACACATATATGCATGGTTTGAGGCTTGCGGGTATTCGGGTATATACACGCGCGAGCTTGCCGGCCGGCCGAGACACCCGAATACGTATATATAGCGTATAAATACTAATCCAAGGCAAAGTTGTTCGCGGACACGGAAAACCCCTATTTTTATTTTTGAACGTGCATGCATAAGCTATGTACATAAGCCCATTCTCACGTACATTACCTGTGCCAAAAAAAACTCAAAGATAATCATTAGTAAAGAAAAATATCCATCGAACACCTGATTATTGTCACTCCGGGGTTGTCGGATCATAACAGGTAGTAGGTGACTATAACTTGCAAGATCGGATCTAGAAGATGGATATAATTGTGATAACATAAAAGGTTCAGATCTAAAATCATGGCACCCGGGCCTAAAGTGACAAGCATTAAGCATGGCAAAGTCATAGCAATATCAATCTCAGAACATAGTGGATACGAGGGATCAGGCCCTAACAAAACTAACTAGATTACATGATGAATCTCATCCAACTCCTCACCGACCAGCGAGCCTACGAAGGAATTACTCACTCCCGGTGGGGAGCATCATGGAATTGGCGATGGAGAAGGGTTGGTGATGACGAAGATCGAAGATCCCCCTCTGTGAAGCCCCAAATGGACTCTAGATCTGGCCTCCCGATGAAGAACAGGAGGTGATGGCGGCTCCGTCTCGTGGAATGCGATAATTCTTTCTCCCAGATTTTTCTGAAAAATGTGATTTTATAGCGTCGGTTTCTGGATCTGCGGGGCCACCAGGTGGGGAAAACCCGCCTGGGCGTGCCTGGAGGGGGGCGCGCCCTGGTGGGTTGTGCCCACCTAGGTGCCCCCTCCGGTGGTTCTTGGCTCCAGAAATTCTCTTTTATTGGGTAAAAATTCCTTGCAAAGTTTTGTTCCATTCCGAAAACTTTTATTTCTACACAAAAACAACACCATGGTAGTTCTACTGAAAACAATGCCAGTCCGGGGTTAGTTTCATTCAAATCATGCAAATTAGAGTCCAAAACAAGAGGAAAAGTGTTAGGAAAAGTAGATACATTGGAGACTATCAACTCCCCCAAACTTAAACCTTTGCTTGTCCTCAAGCAATTCAGTTGATAAACTGAAAGTGAAAAAAGAAAAAAATTTATGAACTCTTTGGCTCTTGTTTGCATAAATAAGCTTAAACAACACCCAGGTTTTTAGCCAGTATTATAACTAACCATGCCGACAATAACTCCTAAAAATTATATTAACTCATATCAATGACATAATCAGCTAGCTAGCAATAATAAGATATCTCAAACAGCAACACATTAGCAAAACAACCATGATATAATATGACAATAGTGGTATCTCACTAGCCCTTTCTGAGACCGCAAAACATAAATGCAGAGCACCTCCAAAGTTCAAGCAGCGACTAAACGTTGTAATTCATGATAGAAAAGATCCAGTCATGATGCACCCAACATTAGCTACACACAATGCATCAGCATGACAACAGTGCTCTCAGGTTCTGGCGCTTACTTTAGAAGGTGATGACATAACATAAAAGTTAATAGAAAGTCCCTTCGTAGAGGGAAGCAGTGATTTGCAGGGATGCCAGAGCTCAAGTTTTTAAAACAGAGGTAAATGATATTTTGAGAAATGCACCCTTCTTGTTTACTTCATGACCATCAGTTATCAATATCTTCCATGCTAAGCACGCTAGTGGCGGTTCCCAAGCGATAAAAGTAAAGGTTTACTCCCCCTCCACCAACAATCACACTCCACGGCTTGTTCGAAACAACGGGTGTCGCCCATACCAACAACAGTTCCGAGGGAGTTTTGTTTAATTATTTGCAATTTGAGTTCGGGACTGGGAATTCCTATTACCGCCCTTTTCTCGTGCGATGGTGAGTGAATAAACACTCAACCTGAGAATAACCCGCTTAGCATGGAAGATACTGACCACCTCATGTCGTTCCATGAACGAACCAGGCACACAAAAGGATATTTATTTGAAGTTTTTAGAGGTCGGACATGCAAATTTACTTAGGACGGAAGAGTGATACCGCATATAGGTAGATATGGTGGACTCATCTGGAATAACTGGGGTTCAAGGTTTTCGATGAACAAGCAGAGATCCCACTTAGTACAGGCGAAGGCTAGCAAATAGGTTGAGAAGCGGCCAGCTAGAGAGTAACAACGGTCATGAACATGCATTATGCATAAGTAATATTGGACACTAGCATGAGTAGGATATGAACACTATGAACATAAATATCATAGAGGCTATGTTGGTTTTGATTCAACTACATGCATGAACATGTGCCCAGTCAAGCCACTCGAACATTCAGAGGAGGATACCATATCATCATACTACATCACAATCATTTTAACGCAATGTTGATATCCAAGATAAATCATTATCCACCCCTAGCTACTTATGCATGGCATGAGAAACTATAATCTCTAATTGTCATTGCAAACATGTTTAATCATAATGGGATGCATTATGGATACTAGGTTAAACATATTTACAAAAACAGAACAAATCGACTTCATACCTGTTTCTCTCTGCCACGGCCAGTTCGTCAAATATCGTCATTATTGCCTTTCACTTGCACGACCGAACAACGTGAAAATAATAATAGTGCAAGAGTGTCGTGGACTAAGCTGGAATCAGCAAACATTTTATTCAACAGGAGAAGACAAGGTAATATGGGCTCTTTGTTAGATCAACAATAATGCATATGAGAGCCACTCAACATTTTCATCATGGTCTTCTCCTTGGTACGACTCGAGTAAAAAAGAAAAGAAATTCAGAGAAACACAGTGAAATATTTTTGGAGTTTTTGGTTTTGTTTAACCAGCAAATAAAAGGGAAAAACAAAAACGAGAAAAACTATTTACACGGGAAAGCTCCCAACAAGCAAAAGAAGAACAAGGAAATTTCTTTTTGGGTTTTCTTTTTAGTGCTACAGCTAACTAATCTAGAAAGAAAAATGAAAAAGAAGCAGGAAATATTTTTGGATTTTCTCAAGGTTTTTCAAACACACAAGAAGAAAGCGAGAAAATATATTTAACATGGATAATACAATGAAAAAGTATGGACACCGACAACTGGAATGAAATGTGGGAACATGAATGTAATGTCGGTGGGAATACATACTCCCCCAACCTTAGGCTTTTGGCCTAACTTGGTAATCAGTCAGTAGTCGAAGAAACCATGGGGTCCCATGTCGAACTGCTGAGGAGCGGGCACCTGTGGATCCCACTACTGAGGCTCCTCCTCTGCTGTAGCCTGGTTGTTCCGGTAGGCGATGATATCCGCAGGCATAATATTGTATCCACCCCTGGCAATAGGATCAAACAAAGCAGGTGCAGGCAATGGAACAATATTACGAGTTCTCACACTAAAAACCAGGTTATACGGAATAGGGATGTTAGGGTAATCAGTAGCAATAAACTGATGGTCTTCCATAGCCGCGCGATCTAGGTAAACCTTGGGCAAAGGATAATCATGCAAGCGTATCTCAACGTTAAAGCAAGCTGCCAAACGAGTGGCGTAAATACCTCCATATATTTTACCCTTGGATTTATTAATGTGAAGACGACGTGCCACAATAGCTCCCAAGCTATAAGTGTTGTCGCCTTCAAGTGCACGACGTAAAACAGCAAGGTCTAGGGCACTAAGTGCACCCACCTTCTCTCTAGCCAGCAAGCATTTTTTAATGAAAAGAGTAAAATAATGAACAGCAGGAAAATGCAAGCCAGCGGCGGTGATACTCGACACCCCTCTCTCATCCCCCACGACCAGAGTACGGTAAAAACCATCAAACTCTTCGGGCCTAGGCTTTACCAAACCACCATCAGAAGGAAGCAAGCATATTTCACAGAACTCAGTAAGCGGTATCTGATGGGGTTCAACGTATAAATTAAACTGCACCTCAAGAGGATTATTCCTAGGAAGGAAAGTAAAACTTTGCACAAAGGAGTTTGTGAGGAGATGATACTATTCGCATTCAGCTGCGATGAAGTCAGTGAGGCTGGCATTAGCAGCATATTGTGCAAACTCTTGAAGGATTCCAGCCCCTTCCATGAACGGGGTATGCGGCCATTCACACGGCCGTACTTCCGCCAATCTCCGGGTTTGGAGATCACTGTCAGACGACTCCCCAATAACTCCCTTGGAGTTCTTCTTGGAAGCAAACTTCCTAAAGATATTCATCTTTTTCCTATGAACAAAATGCTGAAATTTTTTAGTCCACAAAATTTTCTCAACAAAACTTACAAGATTGATAGCAACTACTCATAGGGATACATAGAGGCCATAGCAAGCATTCAAACTACTTAGAACTCTAAGAATTCAACATGCAAGCTCATCTACAGTAGCACCAAGAGTAGCTAATTATTCAAAATGTAAACCACTAAAGCAAAAACTAATTGGATAAACGGTGGAGTCACATACCAAGCAACAATCCCCCGAAACAGTTTTGGAAACGGAACTTCGAGCAAAGAGATTGAAATCCGCGGGTTTGAGAGTAAGAACACGAGAGAGAGAGAGAGAGAGAGAGAGAGAGAGAGAGAGAGCACTGGTGAATTTTTTCTGCAGGTAGGTGATGAAGTGGTATGAAGAGATAAGTGAGGGGGCCCACGTGGGGACCACAACCCACCAGGGCATGCCTGGGGGTCCTGGCGCGCCCAGGTGGGTTGTGCCCACCTGGTGCACCTCCCTCTAATGTTATTTGCACCCAAAATTCTTAAATATTCAGAAAAAAAAACGTATTAAATTTTCAGAGCATTCTAAGAACTTTTATTTTTGGGTCATTTTTTTATTGCACGGAAAATTCAGAAAACAGACAAAACATGGCATTTTATTTTATTTGACTAATAAAAACAGAAAACAAAAGGTAGGGATAGAAGGTAGTGCTTACTAAATTCATCAACTTCATACCTCTCAAAAATGATCCATTAATAAGGTTGAGTAAGTCTTATTAACAACCACTTTCGATTAGCATGAAACCGAAGAACTTTCGTAAATCACTAAGTTACCTCAACGGGGATATGACTGTCCCCAACAATAAGCATTTCATATTTCTTTTTAACAATAGGTAGAGGTAGTTGAAAACTTCCAATAGTGATTGTCGAAGATTTTTCAATAACATTAATACCGTTCACTTGGAATTGTTTCTTCCGAAAGTGCACCGTATGCTCATTACCATTGATATGAAAAGTGACCTTGCTTTTATTGCAATCAATAACAGCCCCTGCAGTATTCAAGAAGGGTCTACCAAGGATAATCGACATGTTGTTGTCCTCGGGCATCTCAAGTATAACAAAGTCAGTCAAAATAGTAACATTAGCAACAACAACGGGCACATCCTCACAAATACCGATAGGTATGGCAGTTGATTTGTCAGCCATTTGCAATGATATTTCAGTAGGTGTGAGTTTATTCAAATCAAGTCTTTTATATAAAGAGAAAGGCATAACACTAACACCAGCTCCTAAATCACATAAAGCAGTTTTCACATAATTTCTTTTGATGGAGCAAGGTATAGTTGGTATTCCCGGATCTCCAAGTTTTTTAGGTACTCCATCTTTAAAAGTATAATTAGCAAGCATGGTGGAGATTTCAACTTCCGGTATTTTTCTCTTATTAGTGATGATGTCTTTCATGTACTTTGCATAAGGAGGCATTTTAAGATATCAGTCAAGCGAGTACGCAAAAAGATTAGCCTCAGCATTTCAGCAAAGCGTTCAAATTCCTCATCATCTTTCTTTTTAGTTGACTTAGGTGGAAAGGGCATAGGTTTTTGAACCCGCGGTTCTCTTTCTTTACCATGCTTTCTAGCAATAAAGTCTCTTTTATCATATCGTGTATTCTTGGGTTGTGGGTTATCAAGATCAACTGCAGGTTCTATCTCAACATCATTGTCTGGTTCTTTACTATTTGTTTGAGTATTTTCATGAACCTCATCATTATCGTTTTCATTACCAGAAGGTGAGTGTTCATTACCAGACTGAGTTTCAGCATCAGAGATAGAAATTTCATTATCATTATCAGGAGGTTTTTCTACTTCAGGTTCACTAGAGGCATGCAAAGTCCTATCATTTTTCTTTTTCTTTTTCTTTTTAGAAGGACTACATGCATCAGTGTTAACTCTTTGAGAGTCTTGTTCAATTATTTTTGGGTGTCCCTCAGGATAAAGTGGTTCCTGAGTCATTTTACCTCCTCTAGTTGCTACTCTAACAGCAAAGTCACTTATATTATTATTCATTTCATCAAGCAACTCTCTTTGAGATTTAGCAACTTGTTCTAACTGAGTTTGAACCATAGAAGCATGCTTCCCACACTCTAACATCATTTGAGATTCTAAATAACAAGTCACTCAAGCGAGCAATCATATCAGAATTGTATTTCAATTGTCTCATAACATTTGCATTGAAGTGATCTTGCTTTCTAATGTAATTTTCAAACTCATAAAGGCATTGGCTAGGGTGCATATTGTGAGGATTGTCATTATCATTGAATTTCATTAGAGAATTTACCTCTACCACCTTAGGTGGTGGTGGTGTATCAAGCCCATGTATTTCTTCTATACGAGGTAAATTTTTAACATCCTCGCCTTTAATACCTTTTTCCTTCATAGATTTCTTTGCCTCTTGCATATCTTCAGGACTGAGATATAATATACCCCTTTTCTTCGGAATGGGTTTAGGTGGTGGTTCAGGAAGAGTCCAATCATCATAATTTTTCAATATGTTATTCAATAATTCTTCAGCTTGCCCAATAGTTCGTTCCCTGAAAACACAACCAGCACAACTATCTAGGAAATCCCTAGAAGCATCGGTTAGTCCATTATACAAGATATCAAGTATTTCATTTTTCCAAGAGGATGATCAGGCAAAGCATTAAGCAATTGGCAAAGCCTCCCCCAAGCTTGTGGGAGACTCTCTTCTTCAATTTGCACAAAGTTAAATATTTCCTATAAAGTAGCTTGTTTCTTATGAGCAGGGAAATATTTTTCAGAGAAGTAATAAATCATATCCTGGGGACTACGCGCACAACCAGGAGCAAGAGTATTATACCAAGCATTAGCATCACCCTTTAATGAGAACGGAAATAATTTGAGAATATAGTAATAACGAGTTTTCTCATCATAAGTAAAAAAGGGTGGCTATGTCATTCAACTTAGTAAGATGTGCCACAACAGTTTCAGTTTCATAACCATGGAAAGGATCAGATTCAACTAAAGTAATTAACTCTGGGTCGACAGAGAATTCATAATCCTTATCATCAATAAAGATAGGTGAGGTAGCAAACTTAGGATCATATTGCATTCTAGCATTCAAGGATTTTTTCTTTATACTTGCATAATAATTTGTCTAGATCATCTCTATCCTTACAAACAAGAATATCTCTAGTTGTCTCCTCATTCATAACATAACCTTCCGGTACCTTTGGCAATTCATATCTAGGAGGGCTAGTTCTAGTAGGTGTTTCAAGATTTTCAGTTTCAAGCTCATCATCAGTTTCCACAATATCATGATGTCTTACTCTAGCAATTTGTTCATCAAGAAACACCTAGTGGCACATCATCATCATCAAGCAAGGTACTAGCATCATCATAGTATCATTCATAGCAGAAGTAGCATCATCAATAGCTTGCGACATATCAGGATTAATAGCATGTGGTGGTGTTGCAAGTTTACTTATAACAGAAGGTGAATCTAAAGCAGAGCTAGATGGCAGTTCCTTACCTCCCCTCGTCTTAGAGGGATAAATCTTAGTCTTAGCATCCTTCAGGTTCTTCATAGTGATAAATTGATAATAATCCCAAGTGACTCAACAAATATAGTTATGCTCCCTGGCAACGCGCCAGAAAAAGGTCTTGATAACCCACAAGTATAGGGGATCGCAACAGTTTTCGAGGGTAGAGCATTCAACCCAAATTTATAGATTCGACAGAAGGGGAGCCAAAGAATATTTCAAGTATTAGCAGCTGAGTTGTCAATTCAACCACACTTGGAGATTAATTATCTGCAGCAAAGTGATTAGTACCAAAGTAATATGATAGTTTTGATAATAGTGACAGCAGCAATGGTAAGGGTAACAATGATAGCAGTAGTTTTGTAGCAAGTGCAATAGTAACGATAGCAGTAGTAACTTAGCAAGAACAATATAAGATAAATTCGTAGGCATTGGATCGGTAATTTGTTGGATGATATTCATCATGTGACAGTCATAACCTAGGGCGATACGGCACTAGCTCCAGATCATAAATATAATGTAGGCATGTATTCCGTAAATAGTCATACGTGCTTATGGAAAGAACTTGCATGACATCTTTTGTCCTACCCTCCCGTGGCAGCGGGGTCCAATTGGAAACTAAGGGATATTAAGGCGAGAGGCCTCCTTTTAATAGAGAACCAGAACAAAGCATTAACACACGGTGAATACATGAACTCCTCAAACTACGGTCATCACCGGGAGTGGTCCTGACTATTGTCACTCCGGGGTTGCCGGATCATAACACATAGTAGGTGACTATAACATGCAAGATCGGATCTAGAACATGGATATAATTGTGATCACATAAACGGTTCAGATCTGAAATCATGGCACCCGGTCCCAAAGTGACAATCATTAAGCATGGCAAATTCATAGCAACATCAATCTCAGAACATAGTGGATACTAGGGATCAGGCCCTAAAAAAATAACTAGATTACATGATGAATATCATCCAACTCCTCACTGACCAGCGAGCCTACGAAAGAATTACTCACTCCCGGTGGGGAGCATCATGGAATTGGAGATGGAGAAGGGTTGGTGATGATGAATATCGAAGATCCCCTCTCCGGAGCCCCAAACGGACTCCAGATCTGGCCTCCTGATGAAGAACAGGGGGTGATGGTGGCTCCGTCTCGTGGAACACGATAATTCTTTCTCCCTGATTTTTTTCCGAAAAAATGTGATTTCATAGTGTCGGTTTCAGGGTCTGCGGGGCCACCGGGTGGGGACAACCCACCTGGGCGTTCCTGGAGGGGGAGCGCGCCCTGGTGGGTTGTGCCCACCTAGGTACCCCCCTCTGGTGGTTCTTGGCTCTAGAAATTCTCTTTTATTGGGTAAAAATTCCTCGCAAAGTTTCATTCCATTCCAAGAACTTTTATTTCTACACAAAAACAACACCATGGTAGTTCTGCTGAAAACAGCGTCAGTCCGGGGTTAGTTTCATTCAAATCATGCAAATTAGAGTCCAAAACAAGAGGAAAAGCGTTAGGAAAAGTAGATACGTTGGAGACGTATCAGACCATAGAACGTATTACTCATGTAAATAGAATAACCATTATTCTTTGACTTCAATGAATAACCGTATTGCAATAAACACGATCTAATCATGTTCATGCTCAACGCAAACACCAAATAACATTATCTAGGTTTAACACTAATCTCGTAGGTAGAGGGAGCGTGTGATGGTGATCACATCAACCTTGGAAACACTTCCGACACACATCGTCACCTCACCCTTAGCTAGTCTCCGTTTATTCCGCAGCTTTTGTTTCGAGTCACCAATATTAGCAACTGAATCGGTATCTAATACCCATGTGCTACTAGGAGTACTAGTAAGGTACACATCAATAACACGTATATCAAATATACTTTTGTTGAAGTTGCCAGCCTTCTTATCTACCAAGTATTTGGGGCAGTTCCGCTACCAGTGACCGTTCCCCTTACAATAGAAGCACTTAGTCTCGGGTTTGAGTTCAACCTCGGGTTTCTTCACTGGAGCGGCAATTGGCTCGCCATTCATGAAGTTTCCCTTCTCGCCCTTGCCCTTCTTGAAACCAGTGGTCTTGTTAACCATCAACACTTGATGCTCCTTCTTGATTTTCACCGTCACGGCCTTTAAGCACCGCGAGCAGCTCCGGGATCATCTCCATCCCTTGCATGTTATAGTTCATCACGAAGCTCTAGTAGCTTGGTGATAGTGACACCGACAGCCCCGGCGGTGAACCATCTTTTATTAGCGGATGATAGCCTGCTGTTTTTCAGGGCAAGTACTAATGGAGCTGAAGAGGTATCAAACCTATTGGAAGCTTATTGCATGGCCTCAGGCCAAAGAGTTAACAGAGAGAAGTCCTTCATATTTTTCAGTAGGGGTTGCCCTGAGATAGTTCGTAATATTGTCAAAGGGTTCCTTAATGTTCCCAATGAATCTTTGAGTGATAGGTACTTGGGAATGCTGACAGATGTGGGGCACTCGAAGAAGGGAACGTTCAAATACCTAAGTGACAGAGTTTGGGACAAGGCGAAAGGATGGATGAGTAAATGTCTTTGTGCTGGAGGAAAGGATGTTCTCATTAAATCAGTGGCTCAAGCGATTTCGGTGTACTCTATGTCGTGTTTCAAGCTTCCGAGGGGTTTATGTGATCATGTCAAATCCATCATACAGAAGTTTTGGTGGGGATGCAAACAAGGAGAGCGTAAACCAGCTTGGGTCTCATGGGACACTATGACAAGACCCAAAAGTCTGGGCAGGCTCGGTTTTAAAGATCTTTAGATTTTTAACCTCACTTTACTTGCGAGACAAGCCTGGAGAATAATGCAACAACCGAACACTTGGAGTACAATAATTCTGAAGGCTTCATATTTCCTTGAGGGAAATATCATCGAGGCGGAGCTCGGAAGTAGACCATCCCAAATTTGGAGATCGATAATTGAAGGGCGGGACTTGCTTAAGCAAGGAATTATCCGCCGAATAGGAAATGGCCAAACAACAGATATTTGGGCAGACAACTGGATTCCGAAGGAGACTGCACCAAGGCCCATAACATCTTTAGTGGCTGACCCACCGAGGCTTGTCGCTGAGCTTTTATCTCCGGCGACAGGATCATGGAATGAGGCTTTGGTGAGGACCGTTTTTCTGCCAATTGATGCAAATGCAATCCTGAAGATACTGTTGGGGAACGTAGTAATTTCAAAAAAATTCCTACGAACACGCCAGATCATGGTGATGCATAGCCACGAGAGGGGAGAGCGTTGTCCACGTACCCTCGTAGACCGACAGCGGAAGCGTTATCACAACGCGGTTGATGTAGTCGTACGTCTTCACGATCCGACCGATCAAGTACCGAACGTACGGCACCTCCGAGTTCTACACACGTTCAGCTCGATGACGTCCCTCGAACTCCGATCCAGCCGAGTGTTGAGGGAGAGTTTCGTCAGCACGACGGCGTGGTGACGATGATGATGTTCCACCGACGCAAGGCTTCGCCTAAGCTCTGCAACGGTATTATCGAGGTGTAATATGGTGGAGGGGGGCACCGCACACGGCTAAGAGATCTCAAGGATCAATTGTTGTGTCTATGGGGTGCCCCCTGCCCCCGTATATAAAGGAGCAAGGGGGAGGCGGCCGGCCAAGGGGAGAGGCGCGCCAAGGGGGGAGTCCTACTCCCACCGGGAGTAGGACTCCTCCTTTCCTTGTGGGAGTAGGAGAAGGGAAGGGGGAAGGAGAAAGAAGGAAGGGTGCGCCCCCCTTCCCTAGTCCAATTCGGACCAGATCATGGGGAGGGGTGCGGCCACCTTTTGAGGCCTTTCTCTCCTTTCCCGTATGGCCCATTAAGGCCCAATACGAATTCCCGTAACTCTCCGGTACTCCGAAAAATACCCGAATCACTCGGAACCTTTCCGAAGTCCGAATATAGTCGTCCAATATATCGATTTTTACGTCTCGACCATTTCGAGACTCCTCGTCATATCCCCGATCTCATCCGGGACTCTGAACTCCTTCGGTACATCAAAACACAATAAAACTGTCATCGTAACGTTAAGTATGCGGACCCTACGGGTTCGAGAACTATGTAGACATGACCGAGACACGTCTCCGGTCAATAACCAATAGCGGGACCTGGATGGCCATATTGGCTCCCACATATTCTACGAAGATCTTTATCGGTCGGACCGCATAACAACATACGTTGTTCCCTTTGTCACCGGTATGTTACTTGCCCGAGATTTGATCGTCGGTATCTCGATACCTAGTTCAATCTCGTTACCGGCAAGTCTCTTTACTCGTTCCGTAACACATCATCCCGCAACTAACTCATTAGTCACAATGCTTGCAAGGCTTATAGTGATGTGCATTACCGAGTGGGCCCAGAGATACCTCTCCGACAATTGGAGTGACAAATCCTAATCTCGAAATACGCCAACCCAACAAGTACCTTTGGAGACACCTGTAGAGCACCTTTATAATCACCCATTTACGTTGTGACATTTGGTAGCACACAAAGTGTTCCTCCGGTAAACGGGAGTTGCATAATCTCATAGTCATAGGAACATGTATAAGTCAAGAAGAAAGCAATAGCAACATACTAAACGATCGAGTGCTAAGCTAACGGAATGGGTCAAGTCAATCACGTCATTCTCCTAATGAGGTGATCTCGTTAATCAAATGACAACTTATGTCTATGGCTAGGAAACATAACCATCTTTGATTAACGAGCTAGTCAAGTAGAGGCATACTAGTGACACTCTGTTTGTCTATATATTCACACATGTATTATGTTTCCGGTTAATACAATTCTAGCATGAATAATAAACATTTATCATGATACAAGGAAATAAATAATACTTTATTATTGCCTCTAGGGCATATTTCCTTCAGTCTCCCACTTGCACTAGAGTCAATAATCTAGTTCACATCGCCATGTGATTTAACATCAATAATTCACATCACCATGTGATTAACACCCATAGTTCACATCTTTATGTGATCAACACTCAAAGGGTTTACTAGAGTCAATAATCCAGTTCACATCGCTATGTGATTAACACCCAAAGAGTACTAAGGTGTGATCATGTTTTGATTGTGAGATAATTTTAGTCAACGGGTCTGTCACATTCAGATCCGTAAGTATTTTGCAAATATCTATGTCTACAATGCTCTTCACGGAGCTACTCTAGCTAATTGCTCCCACTTTCAATATGTATCTAGACCGAGACTTAGATTCATCTAGATTTAGTGTCAAAACTTGCATCGACGTAACCCTTTACGACGAACCTTTTGTCACTTCCATAATCGAGAAACATATCCTTATTCCACTAAGGATAACTTTGACCGTTGTCCAGTGATCTACTCCTAGATCACTATTGTACTCCCGTGCCAAAATCAGTGTAGGGTATACAATAGATCTGGTACATAGCATGGCATACTTTATAGAACCTATGGCCAAGGCATAGGGAATGACTTTCATTCTCTTTCTATCTTTTGCCGTGGTCGGTCTTTGAGTCTTACTCAATTTCACACCTTGTAACATAGGCAAGAACTCTTTCTTTGACTGTTCTAGTTTGAACTACTTCAAAATCTTGTTAAGGTATGTACTCATTGAAAAAACTTATCAAGCGTCTTGATCTATCTCTATAGATCTTGATGCTCAATAAGTAAGCAGCTTCACCGAGGTCTTTCTTTGAAAAACTCCTTTCAAACACTCCTTTATGCTTTGCAGAATAATTCTACATTATTTCTGATCAACAAGTCATTCACATATACTTATCAGAAATGTTGTAGTGCTCCCACTCACTTTCTTGTAAATACAGGCTTCTCCAAAAGTCTGTATAAAACCAAATGCTTTGATCACACTATCAAAGCGTTTATCCCAACTCCGAGAGGCTTGCACCAGTCCATAAATGGATCGCTGGAGCTTGCACACTTTGTTAGCACCTTTAGGATTGACAAAACCTTCTGGTTGCATCATATACAACTCTTCTTTAATAAATCCATTAAGGAATGCAGTTTTGTTTATCCATTTTCCATATTTCATAAAATGCGGCAATTGCTAACATGATTCAGACAGACTTAAGCATAGATACGAGTGAGAAACTCTCATCGTAGTCAACACCTTGAACTTGTCAAAAAACCTTTTTGCGACAATTCTAGCTTTGTAGATAGTAATACTACTATGAGCGTCCGTCTTCCTCTTGAAGATCCATTTATTCTCAATGACTTGTCGATCATTGGGCAAGTCAACCAAAGTCCATACTTTGTTCTCATACATGGATCCCATCTCAGATTTCATGGCCTCAAGCCATTTTGCGGAATCTGGGCTCACCATCGCTTCTTCATAGTTCGTAGGTTCGTCATGGTCTAGTAACATAACTTCCAGAACAGGATTACCGTACCACTCTGGTGCGGATCTTACTCTGGTTGATCTACGAGGTTCAGTAATAACTTGATCTGAAGTTTCATGATCATCATCATTAACTTCCTCACTAATTTGTGTAGGTGTCTCAGAAACTGGTTTCTGTGATGAACTACTTTCCGATAAGGGAGCAGGTATAGTTACCTCATCAAGTTCTACTTTCCTCCCACTCACTTCTTTCGAGAGAAACTCCTTCTCTAGAAAATTTCCGAATTTAGCAACAAAAGTTTTGCCTTCGGATCTGTGATAGAAGGTATACCCAACAGTCTCCTTTGGGTATCCTATGAAGACACATTTCTCCGATTTGGGTTCGAGCTTATCAGGTTGAACTTTCTTCACATAAGCATCGCAGCCCCAAACTTTAAGAAACGACAACTTTGGTTTCTTGCCAAACCACAGTTCATAAGGCGTCGTCTCAACGGATTTTGATGGTGCCCTATTTAACGTGAATGTAGCTGTCTCTAATGCATAACCCCAAAACGATTAGTGGTAAATTGGTAAGAGACATCATAGATTGCACTATATCCAATAAAGTACGGTTATGACGTTCGGACACACCATTATGCTGTGGTGTTCCAGGTGGCGTGAGTAGTGAAACTATTTCACATTGTTTTAACTGAAGGCCAAACTCGTAACTAAAATACTATTCTCCACGATCAAATCGTAGAAACTTTATTTTCTTGTTACGATGATTTTCTGCTTCACTCTGAAATTATATGAACTTTTCAAATGTTTCAGACTTCTGTTTCATTAAGTAGATATACCCATATCTGCTCAAATCATCTGTGAAGGTCAGAAAATAATGATACCTGCTACGAGCCTCAATATTCATTGGACCACATACATCTGTATGTATGATTTCCAACAAATCTGTTGCTCTCTCCATAGTTCCGGAGAACGGCGTTTTAGTCATCTTGCCCATGAGGCACGGTTCGCAAGCATCAAGTGATTCATAATCAAGTGATTCCAAAATCCCATCAGTATGGAGTTTCTTCATGCGCTTTACACCAATATGACCTAAACGGCAGTGCCACAAATAAGTTGCACTATCATTATTAACTTTGCATCTTTTGGCTTCAATATTATGAATATGTGTATCACTACGATCGAGATCCAACAAACCATTTTCGTTGGTGTGTATGACCATAGAAGGTTTTTATTCATGTAAACAGAACAACAATTGTTCTCTAACTTAAATGAATAACCGTATTGCAATAAACATGATCAAATCATATTCATGCTCAACGCAAACACCAAATAACACTTATTTAGTTTCAACACTAATCCCGAAAGTATGGGAAGTGTGCGATGATGATCATATCAATCTTGGAACTACTTCCAACACACATCGTCACCTCTCCTTTTACTAGTCTCTGTTTATTCTGCAACTCCCGTTTCGAGTTACTACTCTTTAGCAACTGAACCAGTATCAAATACTGAGGGGTTGCTATAAACACTAGTAAGTACACATCAATAACATGTATATCCAATATACCTTTGTTCACTTTGCCATCCTTCTTATCCACCAAATAGTTGGGGTAGTTCCGCTTCCAGTGACCAGTCCCTTTGCAGTAGAAGTACTTAGTCTCAGGCTTAGGACCAGACTTAGGCTTCTTCACTTGAGCAGCAACTTGCTTGCCGTTCTTCTTGAAGTTCCCCTTCTTCCCTTGCCCTTTTCTTGAAACTAGTGGTCTCGTCAACCATCAACACTTGATGTTTTTCTTGATTTCTACCTTCGTCGATTTCAGCATCACGAAGAGCTCGGGAATTACTTTCGTCATCCCTTGCATACTATAGTTCATCACGAAGTTCTACTAACTTGGTGATGGTGACTAGAGAATTCTGTCAATCACTATTTTATCTGGAAGATTAACTCCCACTTGATTCAAGCGATTGTAGTACCCAGACAATCTGAGCACATGCTCACTAGTTGAGCGATTCTCCTCCATCTTTTAGCTATAGAACTTGTTGGAGACTTCATATCTCTCAACTCGGGTATTTGCTTGAAATATTAACTTCAACTCCTGGAACATCTCATATGGTCCATGACGTTCAAAACGTCTTTGAAGTCCCGATTCTAAGCCGTTAAGCATGGTGCACTAAACTATCAAGTAGTCATCATATTGAGCTAGCCAAACGTTCATAACGTCTGCATCTGCTCCTGCAATAGGTCTGTCACCTAGTGGTGCATCAAGGACATAATTTTTCTGTGCAGCAATGAGGATAATCCTCAGATCACGGATCCAATCCGCATCTTTGCTACTAACATCTTTCAACATAATTTTTCTCTAGGAACATATCAAAAATAAACACAGGGAAGCAACAACGCGAGCTATTGATCTACAACATAATTTGCAAAATACTATCAGGACTAAGTTCATGATAAATTTAAGTTCAATTAATCATATTACTTAAGAACTCCCACTTAGATAGACATCCCTCTAATCCTCTAAGTGATCACGTGATCCATATCAACTAAACCATGTCCGATCATCACGTGAGATGGAGTAGTTTCAATGGTGAACATCACTATGTTGATCATATCTACTATATGATTCACGCTCGACCTTTCAGTCTCAGTGTTCCGAGGCCATATCTGTTATATGCTAGGTTCGTCAAGTTTAACCTGAGTATTCCGCGTGTGCAACTGTTTTGCACCCGTTGTATTTGAACGTAGAGCCTATCACACCCGATCATCACGTGGTGTCTCAGCACGAAGAACTTTCGCAACGGTGCATACTCAGGGAGAACACTTATACTTTGATAATTTAGTGAAGGATCGTCTTATAATGCTACCGTCAAACAAAGCAAGATAAGATGCATAAAGGATTAACATCACATGCAATCAAAATATGTGACATGATATGGCCATCATCATCTTGTGCCTTTGATCTCCATCTCCAAAGCATCGTCATGATTTCCATCGTCACCGGCATGACACCATGATCTCCATCATCTTGATCTATATCAATGTGTCGTCACATGGTCGTCTCGCCAATTATTGCTTTTGCAACTATTGCTATCGCATAGCGATAAAGTAAAGCAATTATTTGGCGCTTGCATCTTATGCAATAAAGAGATAACCATAAGGCTTCTTCCAGTTGCCGACAACTTCAACAAAACATGATCATCTCATACAACAAATTATATCTCATCACGTCTTGACCATATCACATCACAACATGCCCTGCAAAAACAAGTTAGACGTCCTCTACTTTGTTGTTGCAAGTTTTACGTGGCTGCTACGGGCTGAGCAAGAACCATTCTTACCTACGCATCAAAACCACAACGATAGTTTGTCAAGTTAGTGCTGTTTTAACCTTCTCAAGGACCGGGCGTAGCCACACTCGGTTCAACTAAAGTGAGAGAGACAGACACCCGCCAGTCACCTTTAAGCAACGAGTGCTCCGAACGGTGAAACCAGTCTCGCGTAAGCGTACGCGTAATGTCGGTCCGGGCCGCTTCATCTCACAATACCGCTGAACCAAAGTATGACATGCTGGTAAGCAGTATGACTTATATCGCCCACAACTCACTTGTGTTCTACTCATGCATAGCATCAACGCATAAAACCAGGCTCGGATGCCACTGTTGGGGAACGTAGCAATTTCAAAAAAATTCCTACGAACACGCAAGGTCATGGTGATGCATAGCAACGAGAGGGGAGAGTGTTGTCCACGTATCCTCGTAGACCGACAGCGGAAGCGTTATCACAACGCGGTTGATGTAGTCGTACGTCTTCACGATCCGACCGATCAAGTACCGAACGTACGGCACCTCCGAGTTCTACACACGTTCAGCTCGATGACGTCCCTCGAACTCCGATCCAGCCGAGTGTTGAGGGAGAGTTTCGTCAGCACGACGGCGTGGTGACGATGATGATGTTCCACCGACGCAGGGCTTCGCCTAAGCTCCGCAATGGTATTATCGAGGTGTAATATGGTGGAGGGGGGCACCGCACACGGCTAAGAGATCTCAAGGATCAATTGTTGTGTCTATGGGGTGCCCCCTGCCCCCGTATATAAAGGAGCAAGGGGGAGGCGGCCGGCCAAGGGGAGAGGCGCGCCAAGGGGGGGAGTCCTACTCCCACCGGGAGTAGGACTCCTCCTTTCCTTGTGGGAGTAGGAGAAGGGAAGGGGGAAGGAGAAAGAAGGAAGGGTGCGCCCCCCTTCCCTAGTCCAATTCGGACCAGATCATGGGGAGGGGTGCGGCCACCTTTTGAGGCCTTTCTCTCCTTTCCCGTATGGCCCATTAAGGCCCAATACGAATTCCCGTAACTCTCCGGTACTCCGAAAAATACCCGAATCACTCGGAACCTTTCCGAAGTCCGAATATAGTCGTCCAATATATCGATTTTTACGTCTCGACCATTTCGAGACTCCTCGTCATATCCCCGATCTCATCCGGGACTCCGAACTCCTTCGGTACATCAAAACTCAATAAAACTGTCATCGTAACGTTAAGCGTGCGGACCCTACGGGTTCGAGAACTATGTAGACATGACCGAGACACGTCTCCGGTCAATAACCAATAGCGGGACCTGGATGCCCATATTGGCTCCCACATATTCTATGAAGATCTTTATCGGTCGGACCGCATAACAACATACGTTGTTCCCTTTGTCACCGGTATGTTACTTGCCCGAGATTTGATCGTCGGTATCTCGATACCTAGTTCAATCTCGTTACCGGCAAGTCTCTTTACTCGTTCCGTAACACATCATCCCGCAACTAACTCATTAGTCACAATGCTTGCAAGGCTTATAGTGATGTGCATTACCGAGTGGGCCCAGAGATACCTCTCCGACAATTGGAGTGACAAATCCTAATCTCGAAATACGCCAACCCAACAAGTACCTTTGGAGACACCTGTAGAGCACCTTTATAATCACCCATTTACGTTGTGACGTTTGGTAGCACACAAAGTGTTCCTCCGGTAAACGGGAGTTGCATAATCTCATAGTCATAGGAACATGTCTAAGTCATGAAGAAAGCAATAGCAGCATACTAAACGATCGAGTGCTAAGCTAACGGAATGGGTCAAGTCAATCACGTCATTCTCCTAATGAGGTGATCTCGTTAATCAAATGACAACTTATGTCTATGGCTAGGAAACATAACCATCTTTGATTAACGAGCTAGTCAAGTAGAGGCATACTAGTGACACTCTGTTTGTCTATATATTCACACATGTATTATGTTTCCGGTTAATACAATTCTAGCATGAATAATAAACATTTATCATGATACAAGGAAATAAATAATACTTTATTATTGCCTCTAGGGCATATTTCCTTCAGATACCTACATGCAATAGTAATACAACAGATTTCTGGGCATGGTACCCGGATAAGAAGGGTAGGTTTATAGTGTCATCGGCCTATAAGTTTTTGCAGCGGACAAAGTTTCAGCGCGGGGAATGGCTGCAAGGTACAGGTGGATCATCCAATGCCTAGCGAGATGAGAAATCATGGTGCTCTCTTTGGAAACTGCAAGTACCATCGAAGATCAGAATCTTTCTGTGGCGGCTTGCTCACCATTCCCTCCCTACCAATGATGTTTTGAAGAGATGCAATATGTCTGTCCAAGATGCGTGCCCTCTCTGTGGTTGTCAGGACTCATGGCGACATGCCCTTGTTTCATGCACTATGTCCAGGTGTATTTGGGCTCTATCGGATAATTATTTGGTCTCACAGATGACAGGTAATTTGGAGCCCAATGCCAGGTTGTGGCTGTTCGAGTTGAGTGACACTATGGATCACACGAGCTTCACGAGGATGGCCATCACGCTATGGTCCATATGGTATGCCAGGCGAAAAGCAGTCTACAAATTCATCTTCCAAAGCCCACAACAGACAATATCTTTTGTTGACAATTTTCTGTCAGATTTGGGGCAGCCTTTGGTGAAACCAGGCCGTGGAAGATCAACTGATACGGCATCGGCACAGCCACAACGTTGGCTTCCGCCTCTAGCAGGAAGCGTGAAAATCAATGTAGACGGAGCAGTGGCTGCTATTTGCCGAGACCAAACGGGCTTATACCTAGGGTCCTCATCTGTGTTTTTTCAAGGAACCAATGACCCTCATATCCTGGAGACATATGCATGTCGGGAAGCACTCGCGCTAGCAGAAGACTTAGTTGTGATAGCCATCTATGTCGCATCTGATTGCCAAGGAGTGGTGGATGACATAAACAGGGGGACTGGAGGTCCAAATGCAGCGACCATACATGAGATAACAAACCATTGTAATAGTTTTATTTCATGTTCTTTTATTCATGAGCATAGGAACTTCAACTTTGAGGCTCATAATCTCGCCAAGTTTGCTTGTAATCTAGGCATGGGTAGACATGTGTGGTTGGGCAATCCCCATGACCCAAACCTTGTACCTATGACCTCGCTTTGAATGAATAAAGCTGGCGAGAATTCTAAAAAAAACTAGCACTTTACATCTAAATCTCTCCCCTGACCGCTCTTCTCCCCCACCCGCCCACGGCGGCATACCTGCCACTCAAACCCTC
The DNA here is from genome assembly GCF_018294505.1 of Triticum aestivum. Taxonomy (NCBI): domain Eukaryota; kingdom Viridiplantae; phylum Streptophyta; class Magnoliopsida; order Poales; family Poaceae; genus Triticum; species Triticum aestivum. Next base: position 296,929,495 of record NC_057814.1, on the reverse strand, counting down.
CATCCTCGCCTAGTTTAAGCTCTCTTCACCTTGGTGCCAACGACGGACACCACGTGCGGTCGTGCTCACCATGATCGCTGCGGCGACAACTTGACAATGTCCTCAAGCATGAGGTGAGGCATCCCACGCAAGATCTGGCGAGGAGGAGGCCCTTCCTCACGAGATCCGGCGGAGCAAGGCAGCATCCAGGCCGTTGCCCTTCTCCAGCGCGGCGGAGGCTCGAACTGGCGCCCCGCCCAGTCTGTCTCCTTTCTTTTGGGCCTCGAGGATGTCGTAGAAGGCTCGTGCCCCGTCGTCCACAACTCATTGCTTTTTCGGCAGCTTGGAGGCCAAAGAAGTGGCGGGTGAGTGCTAAGCCTCAGCACTGACACATGACCACCAGGTGGTTAGTGATAAGAGGTCAATGCTATTTATTGTTGTAGTAGTTCATACACGCTCGTAAATTGTTGGAACTAGCAAAGTTAGTGAGATTGACAACCTCGCCGGAATTATTGGAGACACAAATGAAGTCCTTAATTGTGTTGCAAAACTGGTCATTGAACCAGAAATTGTGATTTACAAATTGACAATCTTGGTTTTTATTACGGAAAGGCCTTCATTGTTGTTTTGTTAACTCAAATCAAACTTACATCGTTTGCTAATGCATTGAGAATAAAAGTGGGAAGTGCATCCGACCACATTGTCGGTGGATTACCCCTCCCATAGCTAGCTAACTCATGAGCAACCATATTTGTCTCTCTAAAACAATGTTTGATAATGACCTTCCCAAAATCTTGCAGTAGACTGCGACAATCATCTAAAATTGGTGAAGCCACCAGTATGTACCCTTCATTCAACTTCAGAGAGTCTATGACAATAATACTATCCGACTGAATCATGATTTTGTCACTTTCGAGTCCTCGAATATATAAGATCCCTTACACATCGCCTCCGCCTCCGCTGAAACCACATCAGCCAGATATGTCATCTGTGTTGTTGCTGATAAACCCTCGTGTGATAATTGGAGCAACGAGCAAGGGCCTACTGACCTTACCGTTAGCACCTTGAAACACTAGTACAAATGCCCGTGCGTTGCACCCGGCAAAAAAAGAGTACAGCCTGCTTCATATGCTACAAATAAAAAAACGTGTATTCCTCAAAACATAATTGAGCAATAAATAAAGTGTGTGGTTAGCCTAAAAAAATACCTGTTTCATGTGCCATTGTGCATCTTTTTATATCTAATTTTAATAAATGTTGATGATAAGGTTAAACCTGGAAATTTTTTACATAAAAATTGGAATACCTTTTAAAGAATAGTTAACATTTTTACTAAATTGGAATATTTCTCTAAAAAGGAACATTTTTTAACAGATGTTTTTTAAGAATGTTTTTTTATTATCTTTTTCTGTAATTGTTTTTTGCACTATTCGGGCTTGGCCCAAACACAAGGGCTTGCCGTTCTCAGAAAAAGAAGACAATGTCATTGCAAGATGAACTGCAAGCACTGTCTCTCTTCCCGTTCCCCATCTCATTATCCCTAGTAAACGAATAGTTGCCCCCTTTGTATTTAATTGCCCGTGTGTCGCAACTCGAACCGTCACATAATTTGCATGTTTGAAAAGTCGCCTGGATTCAGTTATCTTGGCCAAAGCAAATGCATAAATGAAAAACTTAACTCGGTTTTGCATCTTCTCTAAAATTAAGGACATTACTGGCATAGTTGGTCATCAATTACCCGCTGCTAAGTGAAAAACAATTGATCAAGGACTATTTAATTAGTTTTGTATCTTCTTTAAATTCGAGGTGGTACTATTTAATTAGCCGCTGAACCCTCCTTGTGACGTGATTGTGTGCTAGCCTAGTTGGTTGGACTCTATGGTTTGGTGGTGTTAGTCCTGGGTTCAAAACCAGGGAGCTGCTCGATCCCGAGGCCAACATACGAAACGAGTATGGCTACGCACACCCAACCCCTATAAGTATCACCGAGAGACTACGCCGGTAAATTTTAGGAATGACGAAGTCATCATAGATGTCTCGTAGTTGACACCAACGTCCTATCACTCAAAAAATACTGCTAAAAAGACTAGGTTAAATTCAGAAAAAATGCGACTATCTGGTCCAAGATGTCTTGTAGTTGACACCAACGTCCTATCACTCAAAAAATACTGCCAAAAAGACTAGGTTAAATTCAGAAAAAATGCGACTATCTGGTCCAAGCGTAGGACTTCAACCCATATGGACATGTTCCACCACAAAGAGCCTAGTCATCTAAGCGATGCTCAGTTTGCGAAACATAGTACATCATGGCATAGACAAAACACATCATTAACACAATCCCCAAGAAAATTGCAGAAATCTCGGAAAAATGCTGTTGAGGCCATACAAATGGGATGCCGCATAGTTTATCTAGGAAACTTATTACAATTTCAGTCTTCTTTTTTTTTTTGAAAAGGAGGTCATCCCCCGGCCTCTGCATCGAAGAGATGTCAGTCTTGTCTTCTGAATTTCTTGCAAACCTAATTTAACTTGAGGCTCTACACAGCAATAACAGACCTACTAGCAGGAGACGTGGTAAATAACTTTGATCTTTCTATTGTCTGTTGAATTCCACAGAATGCCAAACCATAAGCACAAAAAGGGAAACAAAACAATTGTACAAGGTTAGAAATTGCAGCGCATGACATCGGTTTTAGTACCGTAAGACAATTGCCTGTCAAAGAACTCTTATATACAGAAACATGCTACCCTACAATCTTGTAGCTCGGGTTGACAAGATTGTCTAGGCCTGAGACAACCTGGATTGATTCAATAACGTCCCCAACCTTGAGATCAGCCAAGAAATCCTCATTCTCGGTTACATATCCAAACACCGAATACCGTCCGTCCAATATATTGGAATTGCTTGGCGTCAGCTCACTTTCTTTCAAGAGCCAGAAGACTTGACTAGAAGCGGAGTTGTCATCAAATTCCTGTCAAGATATGCAGAAGCCTTGTGTTAGAACCAGGGATTTCTTTTCTCGGTCTGTGTTTCCACTGCCTCCTAAGAAACAGTACTACCGTTCAAACAAATACGGATAAATTTGAATCTGAATGTAAAAACAGGGTCAAATAAGATGTGCATGCTTATAACAATGTAGAGCAGACCTTGGCGCAGTGGTAACAGGTGTTCAAGTAGGTGTGTTTGGTGGCGCGATCGAATTCCGTCCACTCCATTATATATGTGAGCTTTTCACGGTTGTGCGCCGGAGGGAACTCGAACCCGTTACTTATTTCGAGGAATAAATGAATTGTACTAACTGTTGGGACACGGGCAACTATAGGTCAGGGCCACAAACTTATATTTTGACCCAAAACAAAATGATTTCAAATTTTGTCTGAATTTTTCGGGAAGTAAAATACTGATATTTTCCAGAAACCAGTTCTTCTAGCCCGTCCAAAAAAATGTTATCAAGAAGAAGAAAAAACTTGGGTACAACTAAGAAAATGGTACTCACTCCATCCAGAAATATAAGACGTACAGGTTACGGAAGCTTTAACTCTGAACAATAATCCAACTATAGATGGATGTTAGATACAACGTCGGTAACATTGAAAAGTGCTCTATAATAAAAATTCAATTATACTCCCTCCGTCCCGTAATATAAGATGTTATATTACGGCATGGAGGGAGTATTAACATCTTATATTATGAGATGGAGGGAGTATCAATTTTCTTTCACGTATTGCTAAACAAATTCGTGATCAACGATAAATTTGGGGAAGCATGTGCACTTTATATTTCTGGACAGAGGTAATAATTATTTTGGCATATCCTTGATATGTCAAAATAGAAGAGTCTAGGTGAGCCTTACTTCTCTAGCCATTGCCATCGTTCCAAATGCATTAAAAGGAAGCTTTGTTTGAGCCTTGTAAAGACCAAGTTCCTGAAATGCATGGCCATACAAACTCTAAGAACATTCAATCCGCAGCAGCCAGAATTCCCAGCAGCCGTGAAATAAATTAAAAAGTTAAGTGCTGGTTACATACCTCAAGTGTTTCACCATATATAGGCGCCTTGTCACCATCAACCATTATCTCAAGAGGTATGGTACGACTCTTGCCAGTACTGGGATCAATAAAACCCTCGGCTGGTCCCTCGGGATCTCCCGTCTGAACAACAAAACCATCAGCTGCAAGAGAATCAACACCCACGCTGTATCAGTAAACTTTTTAACTGCTTAGACACACTTGCATGTTCAGTAGTGATTCTGAGCACTAAACAGTAGACATCTTAAACTGTGCTAATTGCTCTGAAAGCATCAATTACTATGCATAACAAACTGTACAAAAATACCAAATGGTGGATAGTGCTACTGCAGACTAAGTATATTATAATTATCGAATGCACCTGAGACACATTGGTTACCTCTTTGGATTTCCATGCCATCATAGAACTTCCGTTCCACCAGATCTACGAAGTTCCCAGAAGTCACAGGAGCATTATATCCATCCAGAACTATCCGAAATACACAATCTTCTACGTTTGGATTATCTTTAATCTTAACCGTCATATCCACAGTAGCTCTTCCTTTAAGAAGAGGCATGTTGTTGTATTCTTCTGGTACTTCATAGGGGAAGCCATCAACCATATCTTCTTCTACACTGCAGAAATGCAATGTCCCAGGAAGATCTCAGCTGCAGTCAATGGCAGGGTATAAATGAGAAGAGCTCTTTCATAAGAGTTCTCAGTAGTTTTTTACTGGTAGATACAATTCAGTTCTCTAATGCTACAAAGGTACCATATGTCACAGTTACCTTGTTTTCAAGGAAATGCGGATATTATAGATGGACACCATAATTTTCCGAAAAGAAAACTAGAGTACCAAATCTGACCCCCGAAAGTTGGTTATTAAAACTGACTAAAATAAGGGAAGTGGATCTAATTTAAAATTTAAGGCGATAATTTTACTCACGTTCCAACATAATTGAGAAGCTCTTTCTGCTTTGGAGCTACCGCATTCCTGTTTCTATCCTCGATAATTCGTTGAAGCTCTTCAAGTCCAACAGCTAATTTATCCAATGTTTTTTCTCCGTTTGCTCTTTTTGATTCAGCAAGACCCGAAAGTATTAAACTCCTCCCATTAGTCAGCGCTCTTGAGGCCTGCCTCACATTCTACAATTTGAAGAAAAATTAAAAAAATCCTAGGATCCATATGCATAAAGTAGATTGAAGAAACCTGAGACAGCATATAGCTGCTTTCTATTTCTTTAAAGAAAATATAGATCTTTGCTACCAGGTATCTTGAAAGAATGACTTACTCTTTCAACTGAATCCAACGCTCTAACACCAGAAACTTTGAGACTATCGGTAATATCCTCTAGCGGTTTTTGAACTTCACGAATAGCTTTATTATCTATGGGCAAAGCATATCTCAACAAAGCACCTGGATCTTTAATGGGAGGTCCAGAAATAAGAACTGAAATATCAGGAATTACAGGTTCGAGAGGATAAGCATGGGCCGACCATCCAAATGTTGGTGGGACAGTAATTAATCCAACAGACAATGCTACAGAAATTGCACATTCTTTCCAGCTAAATGAGTTTCCTTTCTGCAGAGCTTGAAAGAAATAAAAATTAGAGAAGAGCAGCTCATAGTATAAACCTATAGTCAGTTGCAATAACTAATCTCAAAAAGGACAATTAAACAGCAAAATCATGAAACAAAGTATATAAGTTAATAGATACAGACAATGCATATTCTCAACATAAGTTGTGCCTTCCAAAGCATGCATTATTCAAAATATATCCAGGAAAAGAA
>NC_057814.1:296606059-296623496 GCF_018294505.1 Triticum aestivum | reverse complement strand
CAGTAGACCGTGGAGGAGTGGTTGAACAGTAGCCGGTGGAGTAGCGCGCGGTGGAGGCTGGATGAACAGGAGCCCGTGGAGGCTGGAGGAGGTCGACGGTAGCCCGTGGAGGCTGGAGGAGGTCGACGGTGGAGATGAACAGTATCCCGTGGAGTCCCATTTTGCGGTACGCCACACCCCTCCCGATCAACAGGACCCCCGTTTTGACCGTAGCGCTCCAACACAAGTCCGTTTCCTCCGTTTTGCGGTACGCCACACCCCTCCTGATCAACAGGACCCCCGTTTCGACCGTAGGAGGTCCGTTTCCTCCGTTTTGCGGTACGCCAGACCCCTCCTGATGAACAGGATCCCGTTTCGAACGTGGTCGGTCGAACACCAGGCCGTTTCCTCCGTTTTGCGGTACGCCAGGCCTCGTTTCCATCGCCTGTTCCGTCCAAGCCCTCCCGATGAACACGACCACGCATTCCGTTCCGCCCAGCTAGTTGGCTCCCACGCGTTCCGTTGCCTCCCGATGAACACGACGCATTCCGTTGCCTCCCCATGAACACGACGCATTCCGTTGCCTCCCCATGAACACGACAACGACACTGTTTCTTCGTTCCGACCCAGCCATGTACACGAACCCTGGCCGTACGTATGCGCGAGTAGGCGTTCGAGACCCTGCCCGTATGTACGTACGTGGCCGTATTTTCTTTCATGCACCCTGGCCGCATGCTACGTGCGCGCCACTACTATGACACGTACGCACATCTACTACGACACGTGCGCGCCTCTACATTGACCAGTATATATGTATGTACACGTTCGCGACCAGAATGACAACGCTACGTACGCTTCGACCAGGTGGGTCCCGACTGTCAGGCACTTCCTTGCCTGCGAAGATGTAGCTGGTGGGTCCCAGCAGTCAGGGGGGCGAATTGTTTTTTGTTTTGCCCGGACGCACTTCCTTGCGTGCGAAGGTGTAGCTGCTGGGTCCCAGCAGTCAGGGGGGAATCGTTTTGTTTTTTTGCCCGGACGCACTTCCTTGCGTGCGAAGATGTAGCTGGTGGGTCCCAGCAGTCAGGGGGGAGAATCTTTTTTTCGGACGCACTTCCTTGCGTGCGAAGATGTAGCTGGTGGGTCCCAGCAGTCAGGGGGAAACGTTTTTTTCACGAAATACGGTGGCCCGTCCGGTGGGTCCCCGCTGTCAGGTGGAGGAATAATTATTTTGCGCGTAATAAGGAGGCACTTCCTTGCTGCGGCCGTGGACCCAGCTGTCAGCCTCTCCATGTACAGTCCACGTCCGGTGGAAGCCATTCCTTGACCACGTTGACCACGCCGCACCGAGAGCACCAGGGCGGTGGACGACGGCGAGGCCTAGGAAGGGGACGACGCGGAGCCGGGGAAGACGCGACAGTGGATGCCCAGTCGTAGAGGAGTATGAGGGTTCACTCGTTCGGCTGCGGTGTGAGACTGCCGTCGCCGCAGAATAACAGGGGGTGTGGGTGTGTAGAGGGATGGCCTGGCCAGTGGTGGGAGTAGTAGGGGGCGGTGAGGCCTCCGCGGCATCACAACCGGCCATGGGCGGCAGGAGCAGGCGGCACGACCGGCGCTGCTTTGGGCGGCAGGAGCAAGAAGACCAGAGGTTCAAGAAGCACTACGGCCGTTGGATGGACATCGTACGGTCACTGGAGCTAGAATCATTCATATATTGACTAAAGTTGACAAAGGCTTCCGTCCCAGTCGACTTAGTAGGCCCACAAGTCAGCCTCCCACCAAGGTGGGTCCTAGCTAGCAGGGGGTATTCATTTTTTGTGCGTAATAAGGAGGCACTTCCGGTGGGTCCGAGCTGACAGCGGGGGGAATGTTTTTTTCACGAAATATGGTGGCCCGTCCTGTGGGTCCCAGCAGTCAGGTGGAAATGTTTTTTTTCGCGAAATACTGGTGGCCCCTCCGGTGGGTCCCTGCTGTCAGGTGGAGGAATAATTATTTTCCGCGTAATAAGGAGGCACTTCCTTGCCGCTGCCGTGGACCCAGCTGTCAGCCTCTCCACGTACAGTACTCTTCCGATGGAAGTCGGTCGTTGACCACATTGACCACGCCGCGCCGAGAGCATCCCGGCGGTGGACGACGGCGAGGCCTAGGAAGGGGACGACGCGGAGCCGGGGAAGACGCGGCAGTGGAAGCCTGTGCGGAGAGGAGTACGAGGGTTCACCGGTTCGGCTGCGGTGTGAGGCTGCCGTTGCCGCAGAATAACAGGGGTGTGGGTGAGTAGAGGGATGCCCTGGCCAGCGGTGGGAGTAGTAGGGGGCGCTGAGGCCTGCGCGGCAGCACAGCCGGCCACGGGAGGCGGGAGTAGGCGGTCCCGCCGGCGCTGCTTTGGCGGGTGGAGCAAGAAGATCAGAGATTGAAGAAACACGACGGCCGTTGGATTGACATCCAACGGTTACGTCTGCTAGAATCGTTTGTTGACGTATATAATAACTAAAAAAATCTTGCATACGCGTCAACTAAACAGGCCCACAAGTCAGACCACTCCCTCTTTTTTTTAATAATTTATATATAGCTCATGGCAACTTCTTATGCAATTTATTGCAGTCATTTTTTTTGGTTGGCCAGGGCCAATTTCGCATATTTCTGTGGGTTCCAAACTATTTTTAATACCGAAATGTCGAGCCAGATTTAAAGTACTTTGAAGATAAATTTAAATTAGGTTAAGGCCCAGTGAAATAGGAATCTGAAAATGTGAAAAAATTCAGAAATTATAAAGTAATTGCCAATTTGTCATCTGTTTTTATATTTACAACCCATTTCATATTACTTTCAAGATTTGCAGGCGTCTTGAAAGAGTTGCAGCCCATCAGGGCATAGAAAAATAAGTAGGCCTGGATTGGGTATTCTTCAGAAAAAATAAACTGGGCTCATTTTCACAAAGAAAAAATAGCTGGGCTGGTCACATGGTGAACATAAAATATAAGCCTGGGCTAGACGGGCCACAGCCCAGTTCAAACCCTGCTCCGTCTCAACAATACCAAACAAAAAAATACTGCTTGAGTAGCTACGTCCCAGGTGTCAGCCGATCTTGTGTTGTTCTCTTGTCTATTGACTATATACGCTCACAATGTCGTGGGTCCCAGATGTCAGGAAAACACTAGGAGGAAGCATTTTATTTTTCCATACACTGACGTGGTGGGCCCCTACTGTCATCCTCTCCACGTACTTCTGCCGATTCCTGTTGTTTGTTGACCATGTTGACAACGTGAGAGGGCGGCGCCGCGGCAAGTGCACCAAAGCACGGGGAGGACGGCGGCGTTAACGATTTAGGAGATGGTGGGGTGGCGATGCGTGCGCCGAGGCGCAGCCAGCCGTGAGAGGCGGAAGCTGGCGGCCCCGCCGGCGCTGGTTTGGTTTCGGCGGCTGGAGGAAGACAGGACTGAAGAAACACGACAGATTGTAAAAGCAGCAGGAGTACTTAACAACCTTAACTGAAACCAGCAGGGGCACTTAACAACCAAAGCTGAAAGCAACGTGGTCAATAAACAGGATATTCGCTTTAGAGCCATGGAAAAGCATGAACATAATCTTCTGTCCTATTCTCCAAGATGGACGGGCCTTCATTATTTGAGACCACCCATGAATAAGTATCTTTTCACCTCCAAGGGGAATTGAGTAGGTCGACATAAACATCATGTTGTGACCAAGCGCAAGTCTGACCCGACCATGGTCAGGCATCTATATAGGAACAATAGAACTCGGCAGTTCCTGTTTCAAGAAGATCACAGTTGTAAAACTGTGTATAAGCAATAGTTTATGAACAACATATATAATAGAAAATAGCTCGTACCATAAGTTTCTCGACACAGTTGGACCTGTTCAACGAGTGCAGCAGTGGCACACATATCCCACGTGGCCTTCCACCATTGAAACGCCCCACATGGACCTCAAGACGATCAATAAAGTGTAGGAACTTGTGGAAGTCGACCCAGTCAACTTTAGTGCCATTAGTAATAGTCGAGTTATTACAGAGTAACAAATGAGCAGACTGCTTAACTCTGAAAAAACCTACACGTGCCACCAATTATAAGAAAATATTAGTTAGAAGTAGCATCTTCGTGAGAGATTTGTTGCTACTTCTAAAGTTAAATTGTGACTAGTTAGACAGAATAGGTGGATGAAGAAGTAATCGAGGCAACAAGCAAGAACCAGATACAAAACTAACATGGATGAACAATTGGAACGACGTCGGGGTGGAAGATCGCAGTGAAGATGAGACCAGGTTCTGCTATTTCCATCAACATTCGTGCGCCAACTTTCAGTCCGTAACACTTGAGAAAGTTTATCCAAGTTCGGCCATAAAAAAAGCAGCGATCTTCTTGGTTCATGAACCCAACTCGGAACTTATATCCATGGCTTGTCTTCACTGTGACCATTAAACTAGTGTATTCAGTTATGGCAAGGCCGAGCATCTTGAGTACATGTGTTCTGGCTGAGCAAATAATACACTGCAGGAAAAATAATATGAGAACACAGCATGTTCGAAAAAACCCCACCCTCCCGGATAGAAAAGAGGATTCTAGGAACATACTGTGCGTGTTTCAAAATTTTGTGTTAGGATGACAAGGAACAAGTGTGGCGTCTCGCCGAGGGCGCAGAAACCTGTAGGGTACTCGCACTTTGGGCACTGCAAATGAAACACACTAGATTCAGTAGGAAGAAAAATGCATCAACGGCAGCGGCTGCCATCCTAGGATTACCAGCGACCAAGGGACTTGGATTTATCGGGGATGGATGAAGAATTCGTACCTGGTTCTCCATGAGAAAACCCTATGCAATCGCCGAGAGGGGGTTTTCTCTGAACAAGCAGACGAGGGAGAAGGGGATTCAGGCCCAGTGAAATATTGCCGCTTCGTCCGTCCAGCTTACTGCTAAAGCTAGAAAGGGGGGTTGTGATTTGACGGCTCATTGGGCATTACTGCGGCTACGACCGGGGTGTGTCTACTGTGAAGTTGTGCACTCTAATTTGTGCATATGGCACGTGGACCCCGTTGCCGGTTGCCCCACATATCAGCGAAAGGAAGTAGAAAGACAGGAGTAACTAGTTACACATAAATATATTTTTTGACACAGAGATACTCCCTCTGTAAAGAAATATACAAATCTTTTATATCACAGGCTCACCTTGCCGAGAAATATACTCCCTCTGCAACGCACGGGCATTATGGGGGTTCAGCTTTTTTTATGGGGGTTCAGCTGAGAATATAATACTCAGATAGGCTCACGGTTCTGGACTTTGGGCCGCAGGCCGACCTTGCATGTTTGGGGGGCCATGTGTTCTACCTCAGCGCTTTTCATATTGCAAGCGATCGGTACGGTGCTGGTTTTAGATGTTGTCGCAAGGCGAATACACAAAATTGAATAAAGCACGGCAGCTGTTGGAATGAAATCGAACAACAGTTCCTAACCAGCAATCAGAGTTGCAATTCTATCAATGATATACCATGTGATAAATAATACTGCCGTACTACTTATACACACAGGACACTTGTTTCACCATGCCAGATTATTACATCAAAATCTCTCGGAGGATAGATCAGTTCGGCAGTTGCGTGCTGCTACTGAAGAATTTCAAAGTTGATTTGGACCAGCTCTCCTTGCCGAGAAAGTTCGATTTTGACATCATCCCCTACCGCAAGATATGATTTAGATTTGAACCTTGACCATCCTTTAGCATCAATCATCATGCGACCATCCTTTGTACTTACAGTATATTTAGCAGGTTCATTCACACCAAGGCTGCGCATGGTAAGTGAAACTTGGTCGCGGTCGCCCGGATTGTTGAACGACTCCCTCGTTGCTCTAGGAATTCTCTGTTTGCAAACAAGAAGACATACCCAAACAGTTAGATCAACACAGTGAATCATGTGAAACAACATGGAAAGAAAAAAGAACGAAGCACTTGGGCGGCCAATGCTTACCAAGAAGGTGGACATGTCGGTTTTTGTAAGGACTTTGGTATATGAAGTGCGTACTGCAGCCCAGTCTGTTGCCGGTGCAACTGCATGGGCCGGAGCAGATGCAAGTGCAAGTGTTGGTGCAGGTGCCAAAGCCGCTGCTGCTGCCGGAGATGGTGCTCCTTGTAGAGCTGGTGCCGGTGTCGGAGTAGGTGCCGGTGTCGATGCCCGATCCTCCGGTAGATCAGACTGATCCGCTGACGCGGTCGGTGCCCAATCCTCAGCTGGATCAGACTGAGCTGCTGCCGCTGTCAGTGCTAGAGCAACTGCCGGTGCTCAATCTGTGCGAGACAGTGGCGATCGTGTCTGGTCTGCTATAATCAGCTTTCTGACTTGACTAGGATCCATGACCGTGATCCAGTTTTTTTCTTCATTTCTTTTAAACACGAGAAGGACTAATTGTGGCGTTTTTGCTAAACCAAACTGCAGTTCATCATAGGGATTCAGCTTGTACTCAGACAATAGACTGATCCAATTTTTTCCAGTAATATAAGTGATGGATAGTGCCTTCGTTACTGACACGACATAAGAAGTGAAACCTGCAAAAATAGCCATCGTAGAGCAAACCAAACGGTTTATTCTATGATGAATGTCACATGGGAAAACCTGCATCGTAAAATTGCAGGAAAAGAAAGAAAACATGACATTAAATCGATAAGATTTAGACAGTAAATCAATAAGATTTACTTGATGTGACACGAGTGAATCCTTACCAGGAAATCACTATGTTTAAGTACTAAACAGAAGATTGATCGTCCAACTACGCGTGGCATGCAGGGGCCTCGCCTACTCCCACAAGCAGGACAGTCCAAAGGTCGTGACAAATCGTATGGACCCAACATCCATGGGACTGGAAATCCTGGTGGGTGCGATAAACCCTGCAATGCATACATATATTGGAGTGTAACCATAATTGATAAACCGTCCTCACAAAAAATATGATCTGGATACTTCAAAATATACAGACTGAATTGAGTGGACAGATATTAACATAGACCGTTCACACACCAAAAGCGGCAGTACTAATAAACAATACAGGGTTCACAAACACAAATCAAGTACTGAACAATAGTACTTACTACAGATAAGCAAAGTTGCACTAACTAAACTCTGCAGACTATTTCTTGCCACCGACCTACGGGATGAACCCCGCATAACTGACTAGGCCATGGACTTCGTGTGAGATGTCTACATGCACCATCACCATCTTGGCAACCTTGGAGAACCTAACAGAGTGGTCTTTCCACTCATAAACATGATGATGAAGACAGGCCGCATCAGATTTGTTGGGAAGCTTTACAAGAACCACACCCTTCGTAATCGAAGGCACAGCCAGGAAATTGTTGTGGTCAAGTACAGCCTCGAGAACACGCCTGACAACAATGCTACAGGAAAACACTAGTTCAGGACACGTGGCGACAAGGACACAGCAGCTGGATAGTTCAGCAGTAGAACTCATCATCAGGTCTTCCAGTTCACACGGCATGACTTTGAGAACTTCATCTCCACCGCGGACCTGGTTCTAATTCAAACAGAAACCATATTTTATTACTACCTCCGTGCAGAAATATAAGATGATTTTCGATATTATACTCCATATATGACTACATATACGCACAGAAATGAGTGAACAAAGACACTAGAACATGTCTTCAAAGGCATGAGAGCAGAGGGATTACATGCAATATCCATAACACAAGTTACTGAGGCACATATACCCTCTTAAAAGGTAGCATTGATGTTCATAAAGGACTCCCTCCGTCCCAAAATTCTTGTCTTATATTTGTCTAGATACGGATGTATCAAGTCACATTTTAGTATTAGATACATCCGTATCTAGACAAATCTAAGACAAGAAATTTGGGACAGAGGGAGTAGTTGAAAGTAATCTATAAGAAATCAGTGTCAACCTCTCGCATGTTTTGGTCAAAAGAGGAATTTAGAACCGTCATTTGGCACACTAAAATCACATGCAAGATCACCCAGAAAGTTGTACTACCAGTACTAGTACTGCGTGTTAGATGAAAAAACACGATCAAGATCAAGAAAAAGATCGTCAACAAGAGACATTACCTGGACTTGCTTAATGAGGGATCTCGGAGAGGGGGGCTTGGACAGGGCGATGGCTTTGAGCTTGTCCGCGGTAGTCTCGGCGGGGTGCTTGCGCTTCTTCGTACCATGAGCCTCGACGGTTTTGGCCAGAGCCATAGACATCACGTCGGCCGGTGCTCCGGCATCCATCCAAGAGAGGAAGCTGAGAGAGAAGAGTGAAAGGAGGAACGAGATGAGGGAGAAGCGAAGCGAGTGGGGGTTTTCTTCAAGAGAGGAAGCTGAGAGAGAAGAGTGAAATGATGGTTGCTTCGTTCGTCCAACTTACTGCTGGAAAGGAGGGGGTTTTGTGATTTGACGGCTGGGCATTACTGCGGCGGTTCGATCGGAGTAGTCTACCGTCACTCTACTACGGAGTAATTTAGTGCATGGCTGGTGGACCCAGGTGCTGGCTATCCCACACGTCGGCGAAAGTGAGTAATTTAGTGCATGGCTGGAGGAGGATCCGCACGGTATAGTGTGTCCACTATTTTTCTGAAGAAAAAAATGATTACAGCAAGCGTTTCCACTCTTACGACGGAGGAGTGCGAAACACGGCAGCCACTTGAACATGCACAGTGCTCCTACTACTAGGCATGTGCAGTGGTTCATACGTCAGTACTACACAATCTTGTTGCTAGTGTAGTAAGATATGAGGATAACAAATGATGTTGTGCGCATGTCAACTACTCCTATATGTAACATAGTACCGCTTTTTTCGACTGTCCGGTCGAGAATGAACGGTGAGATCAATGTTAACAGAACTAGGTCCACAACGCACGGAGAGTACGGTGCTACAGTACTCCACGAAACATGAACCATATGAAGCACGAATAGTGTTAGGCAGGGTGTATGAAGGGTGCACGGGATGGGAGAAAAAGTTCCCTTCTCGACCCACTTTTGGGTGTTTGGCAGAGTGCATGAAGGGTGCATGAGTCCACACTAGTAGGTTGACAAAAATACACGAAGAGGAAACAACTATATTGAGATGAGAATGCAACCAAACACACCCACACGCTTTGTGCTACAGTGCCTGATCTGCACCGTCTGAGTTTGATCCAACGGTCATGTTGCGCCGAGACATGGACATGCCCATGCAAAGGGCGCCTAAACACCACTGAAGTCCCTCTGCTTCTCGAGGCGCACGACGTTGGTGATGCAGGGTGCAACCGCCCGCAGAGCCCGCTCCCGGTCGACGGGAGCCAGCTCATCAAACACGGCGTCCAATGGCACGAATGGATTCCGGTGACGGAGCCCTAAAAGGATTCGCCCGGCAACGGCGACGGCAGCTCGCAACCCCTCCTTGTCCAGCTCAGCCCCCACCATCGCGCGGAGACGGCTCAGCTCCTCGGAGATATAGGTGAAGAAGGAGACCAGGTCAGGAAGCCGTAGCTCGTTGAAGTCGACCGGGTGGTCGAACGGGTTTAGCCCGACGGCCGGCATCGTCGCGCTAGCACGACGGTAGGCATCGCGCAGCCGCAACACATGCGTGCCAACTTGGTTCACCAAGTGGCGGAGGCGATCCTGGACCTCGTCACGATCGGCCCGCTCGCGCTCCAGCCGGCTCCCTGACGGCCTATCGTATCTCCCGCTTTCTGCAGCAACGCCGCCGACGCCTCGAGCATCTTTGTGGTGGACGCCTGCCGCTTTTGAAGCTCCGTGAACTCCCGCACATAACGGAGGAGCATGGCACTCCTCTCCTGCTTGAGCTCACGGAGCTCCACGTCCTTGGCCTTGAGCTCCGCATCCTTGACATGGAGCTCCTGTGTCAGGCGCCTCACCTCGGACTCCGTGATCTGCTGCGCCGCCATGGCACCAGGTAGAAGCAATGGGGAGAGGAAGCAAAGGGGGCGAAACGGCTGAAAGGCAATGCAATCTACGGGAAGGCGGAGGGAGCGGGGCATCTTTTGGTTTTCACCATGGTAAAACACCAGTCGACGACTTCTCACATCAGGGAGCAGTGGGTTTTTACAGGTGGAGTCATCGTGACTAATTGCTGCCGCGCCTGCTCCCGTCAATCAAAAAATTGAAAATCCTGCCGCGCCTGCTCCCGTCAATCAAAAAATTAAAAATCCTGCCGCACCCAAACACCAGAGCAACGCCGCGGTGGATATTTAAATTTACCTGCCGGCAAGTAGATAAAAAAGGGGTGAAAAAACAAATGTGGCGGCGGCCTAGCTAATCGGTCGAACTAGCCCAACTAGCTAGCCACCGTGCTTCACTGATGTACTCGGCGGGAAAGGTGGTCTTTCGTGATTTGGCGACTCATTTACTTGCTTCGGCGCTACGACCGAGGAGGACCCAGAAAACGCACGGTAGGGCATCCCACGTCAGGAAGAATATATGCGTGCACCACCCGGGAGGAACCTGAAACCGCGCGGTAGGGTGTGGCACATCTCGGCACGGAGGAAAAATGTGCGTGTAAAAATATACTGTATCAGACGTAGTACCTATGGTTCGACCTCGGGACCCAGCCAGTTGGTCGAAAACACCCCACTAGCCACACAGCTTCATCATGCAAACGTGGCAAGGAGGATAGATGTGGTTAGCTCCGTCTCGACCAACCACAACGTCTCTTGTTCTAGGCGATTCTTCTATTTTCCAAGCTTTTTTTTAGTTGTAATAACACCACGGCAAGCTAGCGCCGCTCTTCGTGTGTGCCGGTGCAAAGGTTAGACGATGGAGAGAAGAGAGATTGAGATCGCAGACCTGGGACCCACCAGTAAGTGAGACAATGGTCACGCACGTGTTGACGAGGCACTCCCTCTACTCTACTCAACGCAAGTACTGTATAAAATCAAGTT
Source organism: Triticum aestivum (assembly GCF_018294505.1). Classification (NCBI taxonomy): domain Eukaryota; kingdom Viridiplantae; phylum Streptophyta; class Magnoliopsida; order Poales; family Poaceae; genus Triticum; species Triticum aestivum. Next base: position 296,612,614 of record NC_057814.1, on the reverse strand, counting down.
ATGGGACAAAGCCACCAACCGTTCGTTTTTTCAGGCTATCGACTTACGCTTTGTAGTCCAGGTTGCCAGTTCGAATCTCGTCTTTTAGATTTGTTAGTTTTAGGTCCAAATTTGATTAATGACAAGTGGGACCCCCGTGTGTTGTTTCGATATTTCAGTGTAGGATGGTTTTTTTTGAACAAACACTTTGCGCGGTTAGACAAGTAACGGCACGAGTTACACGTATTTTGCAAGTTTACGAACAAAAATGACAGCGGCATAGAATATCACATCCACCCCGCAACTTAGATACTATGGTGATACGAGTTTTTACACCGTTGGAAGTGAGATCCAATGGCTTGGGAGTAGTCTTTGTAATTATGCGCAATTTCCAAACTCTCCAAAGGTTTTTTTTGCAAATAAAACATTCACGCCTCGTGTGTGCCGCTGCATCTTCGATCCAACAGCTCCCCGGTGCTCATATTAGGTGCTCCCCGTAGCTTAATTACCCGCTACGGTGATATGAGCATCTAGGTCGTATGATCAGTGATCAGATGGCACATGCGTAGTACTTGTACTTTCTGCGCATTTCCCAAACTCTATCAGTCGTATATTGCAAAGACATTCAAACCTCCTACTGTGGGTCGTTAGATCTCAGTGAACTCGTATCACCATAGAATCTACGGTGCGGGAGCACCTCATACTCTCCCGTGCGAGAAAACATAAGGTGCTATCGTAGCTTGGATGCTACGGTGATACGAGCTTGGAGGTCGTTTGATCTGAGATCGAATGGCATCTGAGCAGTCTTTGTGCTTGTAAGCAGTGGCCGAACTCTTTTGGGGCTTTTTTGCAAAAAACCATTTGAACCACCGAGGAGGTGTTGGGTCACAAATCCAACGCCTCCGAAGAGCTTGTATCACCAAAGCATCTAAGGTGTGGTAGCACATGATATTCTTACATACAGGAGAATATGATGTCCTCCTTCATCTTAGATGCTACGGTGATACGAGCTTCAAGGTCGTTGGATATGGGATCAAAGGGCATCTAAGTAGTTTTTGTACAAATTGTGTGCAATTCTCAAACTCATCAAGGTTTCCTGCAAAAATATTAAGACACATCATGTGAGCTGCTATATCTCAGATCTACAAGCTCCAAGCAACTTGTATCGGCATATAGCATCTAAGGTATGGGGGCACATGATATTCTCCCGGGGAGGAGGGGTGGGGGTGCACAACCAATCGGTGGTTGGGAGGGTGGGGACAAATATAATCTAAACAACCCTAAACAGAGCTCCACAATTTTATCTAAGGTCGAGGGGTTGACCCCCGACAATCATAGCTCTGCCTAAACACAACATTTGCATGTACTGTAGTACTAGACTTAATATTCATGTTTCATTTTCATGTTCATTTTAAATATTGAACTGAGGACCATGGATGTCTTACATTTTACTCCCTTCATTCCTAAATATTAGTCTTTTTAGATGCTTTCAATGGACTGGCACATACGGATGTATATAGACATATTTTAGAGTCTAGATTCACTCATTTTGCTCCGTATGTAGTCACTTGTTGAACTCTCTAAAAGACTAATATTTAGGAATAGAAGGAGTATTTTTGAATTCGTGTCATACATGCATGGTTTGGAAAAATAGATGCACTATACTTATTGGATTGTTGTTGTGTTCGTGCGTGTGTGTCTGTGTGTGTGTGTGTGTGTGTGTGGTCATATGCTTGATACATACAAAGTTTTCTCACCTCCATATTGTTCACCTTTTAAATTTGAATTTGCATTGAAAAACTTACTAGGGATACCATGAAATGTGAAATCCACGTTGAGATCACTATATCAGAAACTCACTCTAATTCAACAACTCGTCATAAATCAATTACCACGTTGAGATTAGTATTTGCAAGGAAAATACGGGTATTGTAATACACATAGATTCGTTCAGCAATTTAAAAGGTTCCTTTCGTATTCTCGAATGGTAGGACCCAACGGCGTACCAGCCAGACCTTGGCTCGTGTTGATCCTAAAAAAACAGGGCTCGTGTCCTTCGGTGGGGTGCGTGGTACACACATTAGGCAACCCCAACCAGTCGAGCCTCGGTGTTTCAAGTCGAAATATCTGGCGGCCAGAATTCCAGCTCTAGGAAATTCCCCTCATGTCCCCGGTCCATAATGACTACCGATGAACAACGGAGGGATGCTTTAGTAACTAGACAACGTTACCTACCGTGCCGAGCACGGTTCAATTCCCTCGGTCGCCGCTCGTCAAGATCACCCGTCAACTGCATTGCCTAGTACTACTACTACTACTACACCAGGATGAGCACAGAATTGAGCCCGTTTGTTCGTGCCTAGTACTTGAGTTAATATATAAGGCAATGCACTATTACGGAGGGATTATCCTTTTACTCTTCATATATAACTTGTCTGAAGTCTAACTAAGCAAAATGTTTGACCAAATCCTTTCTTAAGAAATACAACAGGACAGATGTACGGCTTGAAAATTTATTGCATGATGCAGGTTATGATATTGTTTCGAATCCTGGATCTTAAATTTCAGAAAATCCAAAAGTGAGCATAAATTCTTGAAACTAAGCATGGTCACGTGATATGGCACAAATATTACTTCGTAAGTTTTTTCTTCAATTTGAGACAAGCTGCTTATGACAAGTTGCACAAATGAAGAGCCAAGGTATTTTGGAACAAAGACCTGTCACGTTAAGGCAAACGCTTTCACTATTGAAACCGTGGGCGTTTACATGCCGCCACGAGTCCCCGCTTCTCATCGGCAGGTGCCGTCCGAGCAAGCGTGTGAGTCGACGGGAGGCGTGCGAGCAGACCGCTGCGTCGGCTGTCAGGGAGGCGTGCGAGTAGACCGTTGTGCAGGCTCACCGGGAGGCGAGCCCTTTGACCAGGCTCCGCCGCCCACCGTCGTCCCAACTGCTCCCACTTTTAATGTCGCCGGCACCGCAGTTTAAAATCAACCCCGCACTACCCGGTATCGCTACAATTCTCTCTCTTCCTCTCCGATTCTCCTGTCGTCTACCTCCAACTAGCCTGACCTAAACGTACGCCATGCCGCATCACGATGGTCTACCCTTAGTGTTCCAGTTTCCTGAGGAAGACACCCAGCCGGAGTCTCAAGAACATAAGGCGCTTTGGGACGAGCTTGAACTGGCCTTGCAGGAAGACGCTGCGCCTGTCCCCGCTCCCGTTCCGGCTTCCATCGCCCCGACTGCGCCAGCGCCCATCCCCGTGGCAATGATGGGCTGGGAGTCGCACATTGTCTCCGAGCTTAATCCCACGGGGTTCCATGAGGTCCCCGCCGACTTTCACGGGCCCGTGCACCTGCCAGCGCATGCGCCTGCGCGTGCACTGACGCGCACGCCCGTGCCAGTGCCCGTGCACCTGCCAGCGCATGCGCTTGCGCGTGCACTGACGTGCGCGCCCGTGCCGGTGCCCGTGCACACGAATGTCTCCGTCGCGCCATTGACAGCGCCTGTCCCCGCGCGGGTGCCAGCGCCCCCTCAGCGGCATGGATGGCCGCCGTCGACCGCTTCCTTGCACCAACGCCAGTCGCCTCCTCCCGCCAGTTGACTCGCTGCGAAGTCCAGAACATTTTGGCCTTCCTTGAAGCTGGGCCAACGTCCAGGAGTACGCCAACAACGGCGCAAGACGCCGCCGTCGCCGTTGGTTAGTGGCCCGACGACACACAGAGCACGGCAGAGGAGCCGCTTCCCACCGCGAGACGCCCCCGCCGCCGCCGCGTAATCTAAATTTGCCATGAAAAACGTTCGGATTGCCATGCTTAAAATCCGAACGTTTATCATTTCCATTTATTTTATATCGATCGTCATATAATTTAAAGTCAGAGTCAGACTGAACGAAATGTATGGTTTGATCGATTGAATGTTCTGCTAGAGCCGTATCAAATTAAATATAAAACGTCATCAAGCCATATGTATTCCTTGTCATCCAACGACCTAGACTGCTTCAATGTCGAGCGCTCAACACGTTTAGCGTCCAGTTAATTTCATGCCAAAAATAGTGCTAATCACATGACAACACGCAAATAATATCCTAGTAGTTAATATCCGCATGTACTTAATATACTTCCAAATTAACGTGCATTGCACGTACACACTGACTAGTGCTGCTAGTACGTGAAACTGGTGTCGTGACTTGTGAACGCGTCCAGATATGGTCAACGGCAACATCGCCCGCGAGTTCTTCCTGTTTGCTCGTGCGTCTAAACGCAGAAGGGGAGGAGAGAGGGAGCACACATGGAACCCACCAGTAAGTGAAGGCGAATAGTACTAAATAATATTACATGTTATCCATTAATTAGGTTGTGGTAATATAAAAACATTATGTGAATAAAGGGGGTACAACAAACATTGCTATTCTACGTTTGTTGCCTATTGACGTGCAGCTTGAAGGCCCGGTCGCATGTTTGATCCTCGTCCTTTATTTTTTAATTTGTATATGGGTCCAAATTTGTTTCATGACATGTGGGCCCCTCGGTGTGTAGTTTGTAGCACTTTAATTTGTGGGTCGAAATTTGTTCCATTCGAAGTGGACTATCGGTGTGTAGTTTTGTAGCTTGTTTATAATAATTAAAGAGAACAACATAGTTTTTTGAATAATACCATGGTGTGACGTTGAAGGCGAGAAAGGTCGTGCGAGAGAGCGATGACCGAGCCAGAAGGAAATCAACTAGGGGAGTTGCGTGGGTTGCAACGGTGTTTGGAGTAGTTGTGGGCCGAATGCTACGAAAATATAATCTAAACCGACTGGAATAAATGCCTACACAAATTAATCCAAGGTTGGAGTGCCCCTCGCAATGTAAATAGCTCCGCCTTTGCGAGGGATGGAGAGGTAGTAGCTTCAACGTGTGGAAGATACAGTGTGAGAAAGCGAGGTCAATCGAGAGACATATAGATAGAGAGACAAAGTGAGTGTGGTCCGATATTCATTGAACAAATATATATGCTCTGGAGAGATATTGTCCGATTGAGCTTTTTGGCAAGGGTGAGGGCTGTAAGATAGAGGTTGAGAGTTGATCCAGTCACAGACGTGTAGATATATTTTGTGCGTGGGAGGAAGCAAGGTCAATCGATCACATAGGGTCGCCGTGCGATCGAAAGAGTGAGACGGGTTGGAGAGAGTGACCTAGATAGACGATGTGCGTGAGAGAGTATACAATGTGAATAGGTCGAATTGGGCTCAAACATGGTGATATATCGTTTTTGTCCGAGAAAGAGCGAGGTCAATCGAGACATACAGAGAGAGAGAGAGAGAGAGAGAGAGAGAGAGATGGAGTGAGCGTGGCCCACCATGAGGTCGAAAGAGTGGCGGCGGCTTGGATGGACTGACCTAGATAGACAATCTGCGTGAGAGAGTATAGAGTGTGTCGATCGAGGCCCGAACAGGGAGATATATCATTTGTGTGTGAAAGAAAACGAGGTTAAAGGAGACTCAGATAAAGAGAGCGAGATTGAGCGAGTGTGGCCCGCCGTGCGGAAGAAAGAGTGAGACAGTCTCGAGGGAGTGACCTAGATATACAACGTGCGTACGAGAGGTTGGGGGGCTAGATAGGCAATGCATGTATTTAGCGTGAGAGGGTGAGAGGGAGAGGGGGGGAGAGAGAGCTCGGCATGGGGTGCAATGGCGGGTGTGTGAGGTAAATACATTTGGTAACAGAGTGGAAAAAGGGGTTGTGTAGTTGAGAGACTTAGAGATCGAAACATGGAGAGAAAGAATGAACGTGTGTTGGAAACCGATAGCTTCCTAACGTGGTTAGGAGAGGAAGATTGACCAATACAGGAAGTATGTAGCGTTTGTGCCGGGGGGGCTAAAAACAACATTTGAATGTACATAGTACGAGACTTAATATCGATGTTTCAATTCGGTGTACATTGTAAGATTTGAACCGAGGACCAGGCATACGGGTAATTATTTCGAATTCGTGCCATACTAAGTTTCGAAAAGTTGACATTGACTCAGTTTGTTGTGCTATTTTGTAGGTCATATGTTTGAATCCATCCAAAAAAATTCTCACTATCATGGTGTTCATCATATACATATGAATTTGTATTAAAAAAGTAGCTTGGATACAGTGAAATGCGAAATCCACGTTAGAATTGGAGATCGCTACGTGACACACACTGTAATTCAAATAACTAACTACGTGACACACACTCTAATTCAAATAACTAATTATGTGACACACACTCTAATCCACGTTAGCGTGGGTACCGTTTCGATTTTTTTTCAAATAACTCCTCATTAATTAATTTATAGTACTCCCTCTGTTCACTTTTATAAGACCTTGAAGACATTTCAGACAATGTGCAAAACAGTTCATTTTAAGTTGTCTGAAATGACTTACAAAAGTGAACGGATGGAGTATCTCGTTTCGAATGACAAATTATTGCAAGGAAAACATGGGCATGGTAATACATACAGATTCGTTTGCAAATGAAAGAAGATTCGTTTGCATTCTCAAATGTAGGCGCACCAGGCAGACCAGGGTCGTGTCGGGGTGGACGCTGCTTCGGTGCCTTAA